>NW_020528518.1:0-32596 GCF_003368295.1 Carassius auratus
TAATTTTCTATCATCCATATAGTGTTTGTATTAGTCATGAAACTATGCATATTTCCTCAGAATGCTTGTCTTCTATGTGTACATTTTTTGAAGTGTTTAGAAGCTGCACTTAAAAAAATAAAAAGACATTTACTGGTTACTTTTTTACTGTTATTTCAAAAAATACCACGACAAAACCATTCAAGCTATTCAATAATTCATTCGCACCTGTACTGTAAGATACATTCTTTAAAAGCTGGTAAAAGAGGATGTGGTGCTGATCCTCAAGAGTCTCTCAAACTTATCTGTCCATAAGCCTATAAAGAATTATTCTTAATATACAGTTCACAATACTTCAGCTTGTTATTCTAATAAAGTGAGGTCATTTTATCAGTAAAATACATAAAATTCATATTTTTTTTCTTTGAAAGATTTCTATAAATGATTTAAATCATACTTTTTCTACAATAATTATTTAAAAGTAATCCTATAGCTCCATCTGGTGGCCATTATTGGTATAAGAATTGCAAGCTTGATTTATATGTTATGGTAGTTTTAATTTTATGCTGGCTCTTGAAAATGATAAAGCTATGAAACTTACTGTGCTTCCTTCAAATGATGACTTCTAGGTATAATAAAATTATGAAGAGTTGGAATTAAAAATTTTAAGATATAGTAAAATAACTATTGTATTTTTTTATGTTACTTTAATAAATCTCTATGGCCACACCATTTAAGGTATCCTAAACCCATTCGCAATTTAACATCTTCAGTAATATGGCTTCATGTTAAAAAAAGTTTGGTGTGAACTACTTGTGTCTTCTTGGAGGAGAATTAATTCATTTACCAGGCTGAGTTTTATCATAAATCCACAATAACATTTCTGAGTTCTGTATCAATCAGTGTTGTTGTTGTTTATTTATTTATTTATTTTTTTTCATAGGAAGATAACTGACCCTTTACTCTCCTTTTAATAAATGAGCTATTTATAGCTGTATTTATAACTGCTTACTACTGACTATTAATATGGACAAGGCTTTATGAAGCATGAACTGACTATTTACTAAATGAGTGCAGTTATTATAAAGTGTTATCAATGCATTTGCTAATGTTAACAAATTAGACATTATTTTACAGTGTTATCAAATCCCTTAAATGATTTGTAAGTGTTTTGTAATGATTTTATTGACCTACAAGCATTTGTGAAAAGTTCTGCTTGCCATTACAAATTTCATTTCTTCTGGCACATCTGACTTTGCTGCAGCCTGGAATTGAACTACTGGTTTTCGTCTGGTCAGAGGAGACAACTGACCCCCAACTGAGCCTGGTTTCTCCCAAGGTTTTTTCTCCATTCTGTCACCGATGGAGTTTTCGGTTCCTTTGCCGCTGTCGCCTCTGCTTGCTTAGTTTGGGGTCACTTCATCTACAGCATATCTTGACTTGATTGCAAATAAAAAACAGACTGAAACAGAGATGACATAAAGGCAGTTCATCATTGAATTCAGTTAACTATCATTTGCATTATTGAGACACTGTTTTCCAAATGAATGTTGTTCAGTGCTTTGGCGCAATGTATTTTGTTTAAAGCACTATATAAATAAAGGTGATTGATTGATTGATTGATTACAGCTTAGTCTTGATCTGTGAGCTGAACAGATTTACTGTTACATCCATGAGATTATGTAAATTCAAATAAATATCATGTCACAGGATGTCAGAGGTCAGTATCAAATTAGTTTGAAATTATTATTTGCAGCACAAATAAGGTTTTTTAGGATTAAAAAAAATCCCTAAAACTGTCAGAAAAGGATAAGGCCTAAGATTTATATGTGAGTGGCTAAATTTGTTTGTTTTTATAACTATAATGCATAAACTATGAAACTATACAAAATGTATAAAAAAGTACAAGTTATTCTTTTCCAATGTTTTTTATTTATTTACAATTTTTTTTTTTTTTTTTTTTTTTGGATTTACATTTTTAAAAATTTGCCTACGGCAATCATTCTAAACAGCTTGAATAAAACCTGTTAATATTTATTATAGACCACTATAACTGTGTATAATCTAACAAACAAGTTTATTATGAAAATAAAAGCGTGTACACCAGATAAATTGGACGATAAAGAAATTGCTAACAATAGTATAATAGAGCATGTTTTAGGTTTTTAGGCGTTTAGATGCAGAAATGGACAAATCAAATGTAAAATATAATGTAATTGATTTAATTAAATATAGATTAAGTCTTGTTAGAGCAAAATAATAAATAAATACGTACACACATTAAAAAAGCAGCCAAGATGAATGAGTTTAATTTTTATATAGATTAAAATTGAAGACAGAAGCAGCTGGTATATGCGGTCACTTAATATTAAAATCCAGTAGATCCACTTCAGATTTATTTCTCAACAGTTTATGTTCACGTGGCTGTTTTCGTTTATATTCGCCAGCTATTATGTATTTTGAAATAATCTTGTCCATGATGTGTTCGTTCTTACAACGAAAGGCAGAATCCTGCAGCTCGAGAGATAATGTTATTCTGCCAGTCGCGCTTTCAAATAGTCTTGCACACTTAAACGGGTCACAAACACCTGCATTTAGCTCGTGTTGTGTTATAATGGATGTATTGTGTGCATTTATGGCAATAATTTATTTTAAAAAGCTCTTAAACAAGAATAAATTCGTTTGTTTTGAACTTGTGACACTGTGCGCGCTGATCGGAGGCAGTGATTTCAGATAGGCAGCCGCGAATATTTCATTTTCACACAAACAGTTCAAAAACATCTTAATTTAGCTCTTGGTGTGCTCTAATTGGTGAATTGTGTGATATCGCTGCAATACTTTATTTTAAATAGCTATAAAACAAGAATAAACTCGTTTTTTCAGAGCTCATCATTCCACACACTCTGCTCAGAGCGGTGATTCATCTCTCGTGTTTCTCACGTATCACTGACCACACATCAATTATTAATGAGCCCTGACCTGATAATAATCATATATGTTGGTTTAGCTTGTCAGTGTGAATTAAATCCAAGTATTTATTTGTATTTTAACCGATTTAAAAGTGAAACCAAAAGACAGTCTCCTCCCTTTTTTAGTCTGGTAACTGCACCTGTAGGGGCGCTATTTCTCTCAGACAATGGAAGTCCAAGCACACACACTCAAACAGAGGGACAGAGTGATATGAGATGTCTGACAGTTTTTTAATTTTCTGTTATCCATACAGTGTTGTAAAGTCATGAAACTATGCATATTTACTCAGAATAACTTTTTTTCTGTATCAAAAAAGGTTTTGAAGTGTTTGGAATTTAAAAATGCAGGAAAATTAATAATTCCATCTTTATTGTCATTTAAAAAAATCACCACGACAAAACCATCCAAGATATCCAAAACCCATTCACAATTTAAGTTCCTCAATGTTTTTTCAACATGTACACCAAGTTTGGTGTGTATAGTGTTCACTCCTCTGAGCAGTATGCATTAATTCACAGCTAAATGCAAAAAACAATCCACATTCAAATCAAATAGCTGACTTCCTGTTGGTCGTAGCTGATGACTGTGAATTAGAAAGTTGTCCGTCTTGATAAGAACAATTTTTGTACTGAGTTTGGTGTCTGTAGCTAAAACTAACCCCCTCACTTTTGACAAAAGGTGGCGCTATAGAGTGCCTCTTCCACGCCCTCTTATGAACTTTTGCCAGTGTCTAGCTGTCACTAATACTGATATGTGTTCTGAGTTTGATGAAATTCTAAGCATGTTATATGCCTCAAAATCACCTGAGAAGTATTCCAGTTTGACATGTTGCCACGGCAACAATATTTTTAGATATCAATATCCCCCCAGCAGATTTATATCGGCTGTGTTTTAAACATTATTCTGATGAAGTTTGAAGCAAATCGAGTAAAAATAAGATGCTGAATTCAAAGCATTTTGAAAATGACACACTTCCTGCTGCCAGTTGGTGGCGCTATAACTTTGACTCCTAATAGTCACATATATGCGATCGACATCATACAATGAATAATCTGATGAAGTTTGATTAAAATTAGGAAATGTATGTGGATGGTATTAGACACTTCCTGTTTCTCAATTCTCGCCATAAATTCAACGCCTCGCTACGAGCAAACCGTTCGAGATATCAAAAATCCCCTGGCAATTTTTCATCCCCAATGTCTTGAGATCATGTTGACCGAGTTTGGTGGCAATCGAGTAAAAAACCTATGACAAGTATATCAAATTCCAGAGCATGCGCTTTTTACATAACTCTAAATAGCTGACTTCCTGTTGGGCGGAGCCTATGACATGCAATACGCAAGTTGTTCGGCACGATGAGATCTATATGTGTACTGAGTTTCATATTAATACGTGCAAGTATGTGTGAGCTATACATCAATATTTATGACTGTGTTCCAGGGGGCGCCGTAGAGCCCCTGTGCCACGCCCGGGTCCCAACCTCTGCAGGCTCCTAAAGGCCACAGATCCAAAGGTGTGTGCAAATTTTCAAGAGTTTTTGAGTATGTTAAGGACTCCAAAAGCCCCCACAACTTTGACGACAAATATGAATAATAAACCCTAAATAGCCAACTTCCTGTTGGGCGGAGCCTATGATATGCAATACGAAAGTTGTTTGTATTGATGAGTTCTATATGTGTACCGAGTTTCGTACGTCTACGTACAAGTATGTATGATATATGGCCCTCCATATTCCAGGGGGCGCTGTAGAGCCCCTGTGCCACGCCCGTGTATCAGTCTCTGCCCGGCCCTAATGGCCGCAGGTTCCAATGTGTGTGCCAATTTTCAAGACTTTTTAAGCATGTTAAGGGCCCCAAAAGCCCCCGCAACGTTAGAAAAAAAATTAAAAAAATAAATAATAATAATAATAAATATAGCTGCAAGCAGCGATGGCGGGCTCAAGCCACCAATGCCATCGCCACCCCGGTGGCATCGGGTAAACTGTGCCCAGCGGGCACATGCATTCACAATATCCCTCTGGCAGTGAGGTTTTAAAGGATATGGCATTTAAAGGGTTAATCCGAATCATCTAGACCAGTGGTTCCCAACCTTTTTCAACTCGCGGCCCACACAACCAAACACATATGTTTGCGCGGCCCACTTCAAAAAAATTAACTGACCCGGCTATTGTTGGGTTAATAACTTAGTACTCCGAAGCTAGATTTTAAACTGTATTTATTGAATAAACTAGGGCTGTGCGATATGGACAAAAAAAAAAAAAAAACTATCGCGATTTTTTTTATCAATTTTGCAATTGTGACACACATCGATATGCTTTTACAGTCATAAATGCATTCAGGATTAATTTGAAACATATTTCCAAAAGAAAACCAATCAGAGCTTTATCAAAAAGTCATCTCTAGAACAGACATAAGTCAAAATTATCACTATAGTGAAGATGTAAAAAAATGTATAGACTTGTGGCAAAAAAAAAAAAAAAATCCTGTATACAGGGACTTTTTTTTCTTTTTTGCCATGCATTGTTCATAGAGCTCATTAATTGTAGCGGTGCCTCAGGTGTTTGCAGTGTATGCGGTCAGCAGTGAGAGCGCATAAATATAACGCGAAAGCACATTCAAATAATGCACGAGTGCGAATCTATCTGTTCGCAGCAGATTTCCTTTGCTCTGTCACAAAACCAGTCGTGCTTGCTCAGATACACACTGCTTTGCGAGGAGAGAGTGTGCACACTTAAAACGTGTCTCCTCTCACTAAAACTGCATCCTGTTCACTAACAAATTCACTCTATGCTCATGTGTTAGACATTAATTATTTTCGCACGTTTTTATTTCTAGCCTTTTACCGCAGTGAGAACGCTCTGATCCGTCAACATTGGCTCAGAAAAAAGGCGCATCACAGACAGTGTGTGAACCTGGAGTTAGGCATATGCCCAGTCTCTGTTCTCGCACTAGGCGCAATGCATTCTGATGGGATCGGATATGGGAGGTCAGGGCCGTGGAAAATTGTGGTATAAAGCGATTTAGAAATCGCGCACGCTCAAATCGTGATTTTAGGACGTTTTCTTTTAATCGCACAGCCCTAGAATGGACTGGAAATGAACAGAAAATAATTGGCGGCCCACCTGCAATACCACAGACCACAGGTTGAAAACCACTGATCTAGACTTTAAAATCACATTCACAGAACAATATATATATATATATATATATATATATATATATATATATATATATATATATATATATATATATATATATGTATATATATATATATATATATATATATTTAGTAACACTTTACAATAAGATTTCATTTATAAACATTATGTTAACATGAACAATATTTATATAGCATTCATTCATGTCAGTTAATATTCCAAACTTAAACATTAAAACATTGTCAAGCACATTGTACCAATTCCAAACCATATCAATCTTAAAGCTGCAGTAGGGAACTTTTGACGCTCTAGCGGTTAATAAACAGAACTGCTCGCGTCTTGCGGAAGAACATTGTAGCTGGAGATACTTCTCTCTGTTTATGTCTATGAAGAATCACAAAGGTACTGGGTTACTCCGCCGCGGTACCCCCGAAGCAATCTAAAATAGTCTGAATATAAACACTTATTATAGGTGTACCCTAGTGATTCAGGACAAGCTAAAAACACGGTTTGGAAAATGGATTCATGGTGTACTCGCTTATTATGTTCATTTTTCTACATTTTGATCACAAACAAAGTTACGGACCGCAGCTCTGATTGGTTGTTTTTTACCGGGAGCGCATGACTTTCTGCAAATGGCAATAGGACCACTGGGAGGAGCCAGAGGAGCTTGATTTTTTTCACAGATTATATGTCTCATATTCTACTGTCAGGACATAATGACAGGTTTAATAAATATGTAAAAAAATATTTTTTTTTACAAAAGTTCCCTACAGCACCTTTAATAACTACCATTATTTTTTATTTAATAATTTATGAGTGCTATACAATAGTCCAGGAAAGCTGGAAGAGAAAAACTCCTTATATTCATGTGTGCAGAATTATTAGGCATGTTTTCTTTTACAGATGAAATGCGCTAAAAAAGAGTTTTAACTCAAACTGTTTTAACTCAAAGTCGAAAATTATGAAATACCCATGAGAAATATCAAACACAAATGCAATACAGAAATGGATAAGTTAAGACTTGACCATTGTACAAAAATGCTGACTGGGTCATGAGGTCAGAAAAGAAGAAGAAAAAAAACAGGTCAAGAAGAACTGACAAAAATAATTGCAAAATAATTAGGAATTAATGTGAAGATTAATTTTTAGTCAATTCTGCAAGACAGACTTTCAGGAAAGGAGGTGGAATAAAAATGAGCACCTAAATCTTAATCCCGGATTCAGGAAGATATATTCCTCAAACCATCGGACCAGAGGAGGTGGTGCTGGTCCTTCACAAGTCACTCTAATCTGTTCATAAAGCCTATATATAAAGTCTTAATATATAGTATTTCACAATACTTCATGGTATTCTAATCAAATAATTTTTTGGAATCTTAGATCTCTCAGAACCTGACACATTGTAATTCTGAGACTCCAGGAAAGTGGCAGTTCTGTAAAATGTTGGCACTGGAGACTAAATGCTCCCTGATAGTTTCACACCTAATTCACTTAACACACACACACACACACACACACACACACACATTACCCGCAGTGGCAGAGGGACAGAGTGACATCAGATGCATGATAGTTTTTTTATTTTCTATCATCCATATAGTGTTGTATAGTCATGAAACTATGCATATTTCCTCAGAATGACTTGTCTTCTATGTGTACATTTTTTTGAAGTGTTTAGAAGCTGCACTTAAAAAAATAAAAGACATTTACTGGTTTCTTTTTTACTGTTATTTCAAAAAATCACCACGACAAAACCATTCAAGCTATTCAAAATTCATCCGCACCTGTTCTGTAAGATAAATTCTTTAAACAGTGGTAAAAGAGGATGTGGTGCTGAACCTTCAAGAGTCACTCAAAACGTATCTGTCCATAAAGCCTGTAAAGAATTATTCTTAATATACAGTTCACAATACTTCAGCTTGTTATTCTAATTAAGTGAGGGTCATTTTATCAGTAAAATACATAAAATACATATTATTTTTCTTTGAAAGATTTCTATAAATGATTTAAATCATACTAGTTTCTACAATAATTATTTAAAAGTAATCCTATAGCTCTATCTGGTGGCCATTATTGGTGCTAAGAATTGCAAGCTTGATTTATATGTTATGATAGTTTTAAATTTATGCTGGCTCTTGAAAATGATAAAGCTATGAAACTTACTGTGCTTCCTTCAAATGATGACTTCTACGTATATAAAAAATTATGAAGAGTTGGAATTAAAAATTTTAAAGATATAGTAAAATAACTATTGTATTTTTTTATGTTACTTTAATAAATCGCTATGGCCACACCATTTAAGGTATCCTAAACCCATTCGAAATTGAACATCTTCAGTATATGGCTTCATGTTAAAACAGTAAAACAGGTGTGAACTACTTGTGTCTTCTTGGAGGAGTATGAATTCATTTACAGGCTGAGTTTATCATAAATCCACAATAACATTTCTGAGTTCTGTATCGATCTGTGTTGTTGTTTGTTTATTTTTATTTTTGTATTTTTCATAGGAAGATAACTGACCCTTTACTCTCCTTTTTAATAAATGTGCTTATAAACCAAGAACAAGCTATTTATAGCTGTATGGATTTACATTTAAAAAATTAGCCTACGGCAATCATTCTAAACAGCTTGAATAAAACCTGTTAATATTTATTATAGACCACTGTAACTGTGTATAATCTAACAAACAAGTTTATTATGAAAATAAAAGTGTGTTCACCAGATAAATTGGACGATAAAGAAATTGCTAACAATAGTATAATAGAGCATGTTTTAGGTTTTTAGGCGTTTAGATGCAGAAATGGACAAATCAAATGTAAAATAAAATGTAATTGATTTAATTAAATATAGATTAAGTCTTGTTAGAGCAAAATAATAAATAAATACCTACACACATTAAAAAAGCAGCCAAGATTAATGAGTTTAATTTTTTATATAGATTAAAATTGAAGACAGAAGCAGCTGGTATATGCGGTCACTTAATATTAAAATCCAGTAGATCCACTTCAGATTTATTTCTCAACAGTTTATGTTCACGTGGCTGTTTTCGTTTATATTAGCCAAGCTATTGTGTATTTTGAAATAATCTTGTCCGTGATGTGTTCGTTCTTACGACGAAAGGCAGAATCCTGCAGCTCCAGATATGTTATTCTGCCAGTCGCGCTTTCAAATAGTCTTGCACACATAAACGGGTCACAAACACCTGTATTTAGCTCGTGTTGTGTTATAATGGGTGTATTGTGTGCATTTATGGCAATAATTTATTTTAAAAAGCTCTTAAACAAGAATAAATTCGTTTGTTTTGAACTTGTGACACTGTACGCGCTGATCGGAGGCAGTGATTTCAGATAGGCAGCCGCAAATATTTCATTTTCACACAAACAGTTCAAAAACATCTTAATTTAGCTCTTGGTGTGTTCTAATTGGTGAATTGTGTGATATCGCTGCAATACTTTATTTTTAATAGCTATAAAACAAGAATAAACTCGTTTTTTTCTGAGCTCATCATTCCACACGCTCTTGTTTAGATCGGTGATTCATCTCTCGTGTTTCTCACGTATCACTGACCACACATCCATTATTAATGAGCCCTGAACTGGTAATAATCATATATGTTGGTTTAGCTTGTCAGTGTGAATTAAATCCAAGTATTATTTTGTATTTTAACCGATTTAAAAGTGAAACCAAAAGAGAGTCTCCTCCCTTTTTTAGTTCAGGATATGTACCTGTAGGGGCGCTATTTCTCTCAGACAATGGAAGTCTAAGCACACACACTCAAACAGAGGGACAGAGTGAGATGAGATGTCTGAGAGTTTTTTAATTTTCTGTTATCCATACAGTGTTGTAAAGTCATGAAACTATGCATATTTACTCAGAATAACTTTTTTTTCTGTATGAAAAAAGGTTTTGAAGTGTTTGGAATTTAAAAATGCAGGCAAATTAATAATTCCATTTTTACTGTCATTTAAAAAAATCACCACGTCAAAACCATCCAAGCTATCCAAAACCCATTCACAATTTAAGTTCCTCAATGTTTTTTCAACATGTAGACAAAGTTTGGTGTTTATAGTGTTACTCTCCTCTGAGCAGTATGCATTAATTCACAGCTAAATGTAAAAAACAATCCACATTCAAATCAAAATAGCCGACTTCCTGTTGGTCGTAGCTAATGACTGTGAATTAGAAAGTTGTCCGTCTTGATAAGAACAATTTTTGTACTGAGTTTGGTGTCTGTAGCTAAAACTAACCCCCCCACTTTTGACAAAAGGTGGCCCTATAGAGTGCCTCTTCCACGCCCTCTTATGAACTTTTGCCAGTGTCTAGCGGTCACTAATACTGATATGTGTTCTCAGTTTGATGAAATTCTAAGCATGTTATATGCCTCAAAATCACCTGAGAAGTATTCCAGTTTGACATGTTGCCACGGCAACAATATTTTTAGATATCAATATCCCCCCAGCAGATTTATATCGACTGTGTTTTAACATTATTCTGATGAAGTTTGAAGCAAATCGAGTAAAAATAAGATGCTGAATTCAAAGCATTTTGAAAATGACACACTTCCTGCTGCCAGTTGGTGGCGCTATAACTTTGACTCCTAATAGTCACATATATGCGATCGACATCATACAATGAATAATCTGATGAAGTTTGATTACAATTAGGAAATGTATGTGGACGGTATTAGACACTTCCTGTTTCTCAATTCTCGCCATAAATTCAACGCCTCGCTACGAGCAAACCGTTCGAGATATCAAAAATCCCCTGGCAATTTTTCATCCCCAATGTCTTGAGATCATGCTGACCGAGTTTGGTGTCAATCGGCAAAAAACCCTATGACAAGTATTTCAAATTCCAGAGCATGCGCTTTTTACATAACTCTAAATAGCTGACTTCCTGTTGGGCGGAGCCTATGACATGCAATACGAAAGTTGTTCAGCACGATGAGATCTATATGTGTACTGAGTTTGATATTAATATGTGCAAGTATGTGTTAGCTATGCATCAACATTTCTGACTGTGATCCAGGGGGCGCCGTAGAGCCCCTGTGCCACGCCCGGGTCCCAGCCTCTGCAGGCTCCTAAAGGCCACAGATTCCAAAGTGTGCGCAAATTTTCAAGAGTTTTTGAGTATGTTAAGGACCCCAAAAGCCCCCACAACTTTGACGAAAAATATGAATACTAAACCCTAAATATCCAACTTCCTGTTGGGCGGAGCCTATGACATGCAGTACGGAAGTTGTTTGGTTTGATGAGATCTACATGTGTACCGAGTTTCGTGCGTCTACGTGCAAGTATGTATGATATATGGCCCTCAGTATTCCAGGGGGCGCTGTAGAGCCCCTGTTCCACGCCCGTGTATCAGTCTCTGCCCGGCCCTAATGGCCGCAGGTTCCAATGTGTGTGCCAATTTTCAAGACTTTTTAAGCATGTTAAGGGTCCCAAAAGCCCCCGAAACCTTGAAGAAAAATAATAATAAATATAGCTGCAAGCAGCGATGGCGGGCTCAAGCCACCAATGCCATCGCCACCCCGGTGGCATCAGGTAAACTGTGCCCAGCGGGCACATGCATTCACAATATCCCTCTGGCAGTGAGGTTTTAAAGGATACGGCAGTTAAAGGGTTAATCCGAATCATCTAGAATTTAAAATCACATTCACAGAACAATATATATATTAGTAACACTGTACAATAAGATTTCATTTATAAACATTATGTTAACATGAACAATATTTATATAGCATTCATTCATGTCAGTTAATATTCCAAACTTAAACATGAAAACATTGTTTTATTGTGATTTTTTTCCAAGTACATTTTACCAATTCCAAACCATATAAATCTTAATAACTACCATTATTTTTTATTTAATCATTTATGAGTGCTATACAATAGTCCAGGAAAGCTGGAAGAGAAAAACTCCTTATATTCATGTGTGCAGAATTATTAGGCATGTTTTCTTTTACAGATGAAATGCGCTAAAATAGACTTTTAACTCAAACTGTAAGGTCGAAAATTATGAAATACCCATGAGAAATATCAAACACAAATGCAATACAGAAATGGATAAGTTAAGACTTGACCATTGTACAAAAAATACTAACTGGGTCATGAGGTCAGAAAAGAAGAAGAAAAAAGCAGGTCAAGAAGAACTGACAAAAAGAATTGCAAAATAATTAGTAATTAATGTGAAGATTAATTTTTAGTCAATTCTGCAAGACAGACTTTTCAGGAAAGGAGGTGGAATAAAAATGAGCTCCTAAATCTTAATCCTGGATTCTGGAAGATATATTCCTCAAACCATCGATCAAGAGGAGGTGGTGCTGGTCCTTCACGAGTCACTCTAATCTTTTCATAAAGCCTATATATAAAGACTTAATATATAGTATTTCACAATACTTCATGGTATTCTAATTAAATAATTTTTTGGAATCTTAAGTCTCTCAGAGTCCGACACCGAGTAATTCTGGAGACTCCAGGAAAGTGGCAGTTCTGTAAAATGTTGGCGCTGGAGACTAAATGCTCCCTGATAGTTTCACACCTAATTCACTTAACACACACACACACACACACACATTACCCACAGTGACAGTGGGACTGAGTGACATCAGATGTATGATAGTTTTTTTTTAATTTTCTATCATCCATATAGTGTTGTATAGTCATGAAACTATGGTCATGAGACCAGTCATTCTGAGGAAATATGCCTCAGAATGACTGGTCTTCTATGTGTACATTTTTTTTTTTTAAAGTGTTTAGAAGCTGCACTTTAAAAAAATAAAAAGACATTTACTGGTTCCTTTTTTACTATTATTTCAAAAAACATCACGGCAAAACCATTCAAGCTATCCAAAATTCATTCACACCTATTCTGTAAGATTAATTCTTTAAACAGTGGTAAAAGAGGATGTGGTGCTGATCCTTCAAGAGTCACTCAAAAGCTTATCTGTCCATAAAGCCTATAAAGAATTATTCTTAATATACAGTTCAAAATACTTCAGCTTGTTATTCTAATTAAGTGAGGGTCATTTTATCAGTAAAATGTATACAATTCATTTTTTTTTTTAAAGATTTCTATAAATGATTTAAATCATACTCGTTTCTACAATAATTATTTAAAAGTAATCCTATAGCTCCCTCTGGTGGCCATTATAGGTACTAAGAATTGCAAGCTTGATTTATAAGTTATGATAGTTTAAATTTTATGCTGGCTCTTGAAAGTGATAAAGCTATGAAACTTACTGTGCTTCCTTCAAATGAGGACTTCTACTTATATAAAAAATTATGAAGATTTAGAATGAAAAATTGTAAAGATATAGTAAAATAACTATTGTATTTTTTTATGTTACTTTAATAAATCTCTATGGCAACACCATTTAAGCTATCCTAAACCCATTCACAATTTAACATCTCAGTATATTGGCATCATGTTGAAAAAGGAGTATGGAGTAGTATGAGTAGGAGTATGAATTCATTTGCAGGCTTTATCATAAATCCACAATAAAATTTCTGAGTTCTGTATCAATCTGTGTTGTTGTTTGTTTATTTTTATCTTTTATTTTTCATAGGAAGATAACTTACTCTCATTTTTAATAAATGTGCTTATAAACCAAGGACAAGCTTTTTATAGCTGTATTTATAAACTGCTTACTACTGACTATTAGTATTGGGACAAGGCTTTATAAAGCATGAACTGACTATTTAATAATGAGTGCAGTTATTATAAAGTGTTATCAATGAATTTGCTAATGTTAACAAATTAGACATTATTTTACAGTGTTATCAAATCCTTAAATGACTCATAAGCATTTATGAAAGTTCTGCTTGTATTACAGCTTAGTATTGATCTGTGAGCTGAACAGATTTACTGTTACATCCATGAGATTATGTAAATTAAAATAAATATAATGTCACAGGATGTCATAGGTCAGTATCAAATGAGTTTGAAATTATTATTTGCAGCACAAATAAGGTTTTTTTTAGGATTTTTAAAAATCCCTAAAACTGTCAGAAAAAGGTTAAGGCCTAAGCTATTTATATGTGAGTGGCTAATTTTATTTTTGTTTTTATAATTGTAATACACAAACTATGAAATTATACAAAATGTATAAAAAGGTAAATAAATAAATACGCACACATTAAAAAAGCAGCCAAGTCGAATGAGTTTCCTTTTTCATATAGATTAAAATTGAAGACAGAAGCAAGTGGTAAATGTGGTCACTTTAATATTCAAATCCAGTAGATCCAGTTTATGTTCACGTGGCTGTTTTCGTTTATAGTCGCCAAGCTATTATGTGTTTTGAAATAATCTTGTCCGTGATGTGTCGTCCGACGAAAGGCAGAATCCTGCAGCTCGAGAGATACATGTTATTCTGCCAGTCGCGCTTTCAAATAGTCTTGCACACTTAAACAGTTCACAAACACCTGCATTTAGCTCTTGTTGTGTTACAATGGGTTTATTGTGTGCATTTGTGGTAATATTTTATTTAAAAAAGCTCTTAAACAAGAATAAATTCGTTTGTTTTGAGCTGGACACTGTACGCGCTGATCGGAGCGGTGATTTCAGATAGGCAGCTGCAAATATTTCATTTTCACACAAACAGTTCAAAAACATCTTAATTTAGCTCTTGGTGTGTTCTAATTGGTTGATTGTGTGATATCGCTGTAATAATTTATTTTTAAAAACTTTAAAACAGGAATAAATTCGTTTTCTCTGAGCTCTTTACTCCAGACGCTCGTGATCACAGCGGTGATTCATCTCTCCTATTTCTCACGTATCTCTGGCCAGAAATAATTTATCCATGAGCCCTGAACCGGTAATAATCAGATATGTTGGTTTAGCTTGTCAGTGTGAATTAAATCTAAGTATTTATTTGTATTTTTAACGGATTTAAAAGTGAAAGTAAAAGTCCGGGAATTGAACCTGTAGGGGCGCTATTTCTCTCAGACAATGGAAGTCTGAAGCACATATACTCAAACAGAGGGACAGAGTGAGATGAGATGTCTGACAGTTTTTTAATTTTCTGTTATCCATACAGTGTTGTAAAGTCGTTGAAACTATGCATATTTCCTCAGAATGACTTTTTCATCTGTATGAAAAAATTCTTTGACGTGTTTGGAAGCTGCAATTTAAAAATACAATAATGATTTCCTTTGTAAGGTCATTTAAAAAATCACCACGGCAAAACCATTCAAGCTATCCAAAATCCATTCACAATTTAAGTTCCTATCAGAAATACTGATGTGTGTTCAGAGTTTTGTGAAATTCTAAGTATGTTATTTGCCTCAAAATCACCTGAGAAGTATTCCAGTTTGACATGTTGCCACGGCCAACAATTTTTTAGATATCAATATCCCCCTTGCAGATTTATATCGGCTGTGTTTTAACATTATTCTGATGAAGTTTGAAGCAAATCGAGTAATAATAAGATGCTGAATTCAAATCATTTTGAAAATGACACACTTCCTTCTGCCAGTTGGTGGCGCTATAACTTTGACTCCTAATAGTCACATATATGCGATCGACATCATACAACGAATAATCTGATGAAGTTTGATTAAAATCAGGAAATGTATGTGGACGGTATTAGACACTTCCTGTTTCTCATTTCTCGCCATAATTTCAACGCCTCGCCACGAGCAAACCGTTCGAGATATCAAAAATCCCCTGGCAATTTTTCATCCCCAGTGTCTTGAGATCATGTTGACCAAGTTTGGCGGCAATCGAGAAAAAAACCTATGACAAGTATTTCAAATTCCAGAGCATGCGCTTTTTACATAACTCTAAATAGCTGACTTCCTGTTGGGCGGAGCCTATGACATGCAATACGAAAGTTGTTCGGCACGATGAGATCTATATGTGTACTGAGTTTCATATGAATATGTGCAAGTATGTGTGAGCTATACATCAACATTTCTGACTGTGTTCCAGGGGGCGCCGTAGAGCCCCTGTGCCACGCCCGGGTCCAAAGTCGTGCGCAAATTTTCAAGAGTTTTTGAGTATGTTAAGGACCCCAAAAGCCCCCACAACTTTGACGAAAAATTTGAATTCTAAACCCTAAATAGCCAACTTCCTGTTGGGCGGAGCCTATGATATGCAATACAAAAGTTGTTTGGATTGATGAGATTTATATGTGTACCGAGTTTCATACGTCTACGAGCAAGAATGTATGATATATGGCCCTCCATATTCCAGGGGGCGCTGTAGAGCCCCTGTGCCACGCCCGTGTATCAGTCTCTGCCCGGCCCTAATGGCCGCAGGTTCCAATCTGTGTGCCAATTTTCAAGACTTTTTAAGCACGTTAAGGGCCCCAAAAGCCCCCGAGACGTTGGAAAAAAAAAAAAAAAAAAAAAAAAAAAATAATAATAATAATAATAATAATAATAAAAAATAATCCTAAGGAAAACAATAGGCCTCTCGCCCTTTGGGCTTGAGCCCTAATAATAACAAATTAAAGCTGCAAGCAGCGATGAACGGGCCCTCGCACCCGGGCTCACCGCCATCGTGTGGCTTTAGTAAAAAGGTGAACGTTGAGAAATATGCATTTAAACTCATAAATATAAGTGCAATATATCAAAGTTTATTCCATATGTGTGCCAATCTTCCTGTTGCCAGCAGGTGGCGCTATCGTTATAATGGAATATTGGCCTTCAAATGTGTTCAAGCCAGGACCCTTATCACACATGTGAAGTTTGGGCAAGATCGGACATTTTATGCCTGAGTTATAACATCTTTTATTCCCATGGCGAGACATCGAACTTCGTCATGGCGACATGGACATGCCTTTTAACAAAAACTCAAGATCTTCACAACTAAACATCACACAGGTCTTTAGATTAGACTGACCACAAAAAAGACATTGATGTCATAAAATTTCTAGGAGTAGTTTGTCACAGTGTAAAATATGTCACTTCCAGTTGCCAATAGGTGGCGCTATGACTATAACTGAATATTGGCATGTAGATCTGTTCAGGTGAAGAGTCTTATCAAAAATGTGAAGTTTGGGGCGGATTGGACATTGTATGTGTGAGTTATAGCACCATCATTTTTCATGGCGAATCATCGAAATTTGTCAGGCCGCCATGGACACGCCCTTTAACGAAACCTCAATTCCTTCGCAATTTAACATCGCAAAGGGCTTTAGATTACACTGACCAAGTTTGGTGTTGATCTGAATAAATCTCTAGGAGGAGTTCGTTAAAATACAACCCCTGAAAATGACAAAAACAACACCAATTTTGCAGGGAAAATTAAAAATAACCGACTTCCTGTTGGGATTCGGATTTCGTACCAAGAGACTTTTTTGTAGCTATTGGTGTGTTACATATGTTTACCGATTTTCGTACATGTATATGACATGTAGCTCGAGGCGCACTCCATTGAAAATGTATAGGTGGCGCTATCGAGCCATTTTGCCACACCCAATGGAATATTAGCCTCCAGATGTGTTCAGGTCAGTACTCTTATCAAACATTTGAAGTTTGGGCAAGATCTGATATTTTATGACTGAGTTACAACAACTTCTACTCCCATGGCGAGACATCGAACTTTGACATGGCGCCATGGACACGCCCTTTAACGAAAACTCAAGATCTTCTCAATTAACATCGTACAGGCCTTTAGATTAGACTGACGACAAAAAAGACATTGATGTCAAAAATTTCTAGGAGTAGTTTGTCGCAGCGTAAAATATGTCACTTCCTGTTGCCAATAGGTGGCGCTATGACTATAACTGAATATGGGTCATGTCAAACTGTTCAGGACAGGAGTCTCATCAAACATGTGAAGTTTGGGGCAGATTGGACATTGTATGTCTGAGTTATAGCAACTTCCTTTTTCATGGCGAATCATCGAAATTCGCCAGGCCGCCACGGACACAGGCCCTTCAACGAAACTCAAAAGCTTCGCAATTTAACATCGCAAAGGGCCTTTAGATTAGGCATACCAAATTTGTGTTGATCTGAATTAATCTCTAGGAGGAGTTCAGTTAAAATAAAACGCATGGAATTGACAAAAATTGACACAAAATTTTGCTCATAATATTAGAATAACTTCGACTTCCTGTTGGTTTCGGATTTTTGCTCAAGAGACTTTTTTGTAGGTGATTGGAGAGTTACATGTGTATTACCGTTTTCATGACATGTACAATGAAACGTATGCTCGAGGCGCACACCGTTGAACGTGTATAGGTGGCGCTGTTGAGCCATTTTGCCACAACCCACTTCTTGAAACCCATATCAGACGTAAATTTGTCGCCAGTTCCTGAGGTGTGTCGCCAAGTTTCATGGACGTTTCGAGCATGTTTAGGCCCTCAAGCAAATGCGATTCCTCTTAGAGAAGAATAATAATACCGGCCCTAAATATAGCTGCAAGCAGCGATGGCGGGCTCAAGCCACCAATGCCATCACCACCCCGGTGGCATCAGGTAAACTGTGCCCAGCGGGCACATGCATTCACAATATCCCTCTGGCAGTGAGGTTTTAAAGGATAGAGGGGAGCGTAGAGGGGAGCGTGCATTTGCAGTGGCTGGGCCACGACTCTGGAATACCCTGCCTTTAGAGATCAGACTGGCCCCTTCCTTGTCTATTTTTAAATCTTTGCTAAAAACTTTTTTATTTTCCTTAGTGTACTGACTACTGTGTTATGCTACATTTTGAAATGGGTGGTTTTAAATTTTTTGTCTGGTCTATTTTTATGTATGTGTAATATTCTTGCTCTTATGTTAAAGCACTTTGGTCAGCCAGGAGGCTGTTGTAAATGCGCTATACAAATAAATTGAACTTGAACTAGAACTTGAACTTGATATGGCAGTTAAAGGGTTAATCCGAATCATCTAGACTTTAAAATCACATTCACAGAACAATATATATTATATATATATATAACTTTAGTAACACTTTACAATAAGATTTCATTTATAAACATTATGTTAACATGAACAATATTTATATAGCATTCATTCATGTCAGTTAATATTCCAAACTTAAACATTAAAACATTGTTTTATTGTGATTTTTTTCCAAGCACATTTTACCAATTCCAAACCATATCAATCTTAATAACTACCATTATTTTTTATTTAATCATTTATGAGTGCTATACAATAGTCCAGGAAAGCTGGAAGAGAAAAACAGGTCAAGAAGAACTGACAAAAGAATTGCAAAAGAATTAGGAATTAATGTGAAGATTAATTTTTAGTCAATTCTGCAAGACAGACTTTCAGGAAAGGAGGTGGAATAAAAATGAGCTCCTAAATCTTAATCCCGGATTCTGGAAGATATATTCCTCAAACCATCAGACAAGAGAAGGTGGTGCTGGTCCTTCACGAGTCACTCTAATCTGTTCATTAAGCCTATATATAAAGTCTTAATATATAGTATTTCACAATACTTCATGGTATTCTAATTAAATAATTTTTTGGAATCTTAGATCTCTCAGAACCTGACACAGTGTAATTCTGAGACTCCAGGAAAGTGGCAGTTCTGTAAAATGTTGGCGCTGGAGACTAAATGCTCACTGATAGTTTCACACCTAATTCACTTAAAACACACACAAACACACACACACAGTGACAGAGGGACAGAGTGACATCAGATGTATGTTTTTTAATTTTCTGTCATCCATATAATGTTGTATAGTCATGAAACTATGCATATTTCCTCAGAATGACTTGTCTTCTATGTGTACATTTTTTTGAAGTGTTTAGAAGCTGCACTTTTTTTTACTGGTTCCTTTTTTACTATTATTTCAAAAAATCACCACGACAAAACCATTCAAGCTATCCAAAATTCATTCACACCTGTTCTGTAAGATTAATTCTTTAAACAGTGGTAAAAGAGGATGTGGTGCTGAACCTTCAAGAGTCACTTAAAACGTATCTGTCCATAAAGCCTATTAAGAATTATTCTTAATATACAGTTCACAATACTTCAGCTTGTTATTCTAATTAAGTGAGGGTCATTTTATCAGTAAAATTCCTAAAATACATATTATTTTATTTGAAAGATTTCTATAAATTATTTAAATCATACTCGTTTCTCCAATAATTATTTAAAAGTAATCCTATAGCTCCCTCTGGTGGCCATTATAGGTACTAAGAATTGCAAGCTTGATTTATAAGTTATGATAGTTTTAATTTTATGCTGGCTCTTGAAAATGATAAAGCTATGAAACTTACTGTGCTTCCTTCAAATGAGGACTTCTACTTATATAAAAAATTATGAAGAGTTAGAATGAAAAATTTTAAAGATATAGTAAAATAACTATTGTATTTTTTATGTTACTTTAATAAATCTCTATGGCAACACCATTTAAGCTATCCTAAACCCATTCACAATTTAACATCTCAGTATATTGGCATCATGTTGAAAAAGGAGTATGGAGTAGTATGAGGAGGAGTATGAATTCATTTACAGGCTGATTTTATCATAAATCCACAATAAAATTTCTGAGTTCTGTATCAATCTGTGTTGTTGTTTGTTTATTTTTATCTTTTATTTTTCATAGGAAGATAACTGACCCTTTACTCTCCTTTTTAATAAATGTGCTTATAAACCAAGGACAAGCTATTTATAGCTGTATTTATAAACTGCTTACTACTGACTATTAATATTGGGACAAGGCTTTATAAAGCATGAACTGACTATTAACTAATGAGTGCAGTTATTATAAAGTGTTATCAATGAATTTGCTAATGTTAACAAATTAGACATTATTTTACAGTGTTATCAAATCCTTAAATGACTCATAAGCATTTGTGAAAGTTCTGCTTGCATTACAGCTTAGTATTGATCTGTGAGCTGAACAGATTTACTGTTACATCTATGAGATTATGTAAATTCAAATAAATATAATGTCACAGGATGTCATAGGTCAGTATCAAATGAGTTTGAAATTATTATTTGCAGCACAAATAAGGTTTTTTTAGGATTTTTAAAAATCCCTAAAACTGACAGAAAAAGGTTAAGGCCTAAGCTATTTCTATGTGAGTGGCTAAATTTATTTTTGTTTTCATAATTGTAATACACAAACTATGAAATTATACAAAATGTATAAAAAGGTAAATAAATAAATACGCACACATTAAAAAAGCAGCCAAGTCGAATGAGTTTCCTTTTTTATATAGATTAAAATTGAAGACAGAAGCAAGTGGTAAATGTGGTCACTTTAATATTCAAATCCAGTAGATCCAGTTTATGTTCACGTGGCTGTTTTCGTTTATATTCGCCAAGCTATTATGTGTTTTGAAATAATCTTGTCCGTTATGTGTTCGTTCGTACGACGAAAGACAGAAACCTGCAGCTCGAGAGATATGTTATTCTGCCAGTCGCGCTTTCAAATAGTCTTGCACACTTAAACAGGTCACAAACACCTGCATTTAGCTCTTGTTGTGTTACAATGGGTTTATTGTTTGCATTTGTGGTAATATTTTATTTAAAAAAGCTCTTAAACAAGAATAAATTCGTTTGTTTTGAGCTCGACACTGTACGCGCTGATCGGAGGCGGTGATTTCAGATAGGCAGCCACAAATATTTCATTTTCACACAAACAGTTCAAAAACATCTGAATTTAGCTCTTGGTGTGTTCTAATTGGTTGATAGTGTGATATCGCTGTAATAATTTATTTTTAAAAGCTTTAAAACAGGAATAAATTCGTTTTCTCTGAGCTCTTTACTCCAGACGCTCGTGATCACAGCGGTGATTCATCTCTCCTATTTCTCACATATCTCTGGCCAGAAATAATTTATCCATGAGCCCTGAACCGGTAATAATCAGATATGTTGGTTTAGCTTGTCAGTGTGAATTAAATCTAAGCATTTATTTGTATTTTTAACGGATTTAAAAGTGAAAGTAAAAGTCCGGGAATTGAACCTGTAGGGGCGCTATTTCTCTCAGACAATGGAAGTCTGAAGCACATATACTCAAACAGAGGGACAGAGTGAGATGAGATGTCTGACAGTTTTTTAATTTTCTGTTATCCATACAGTGTTGTAAAGTCGTGAAACTATGCATATTTCCTCAGAATGACTTTTTCATCTGTATGAAAAAATTATTTGACGTGTTTGGAAGCTGCAATTTAAAAATACAATAATGATTCCCTTTGTAAGGTCATTTAAAAAAATCACCACAGCAAAACCATTCAAGCTATCCAAAATCCATTCACAATTTAAGTTCCTATCAGAAATACTGATGTGTGTTCAGAGTTTTGTGAAATTCTAAGTATGTTATTTGCCTCAAAATCACCTGAGAAGTATTCCAGTTTGACATGTTGCCACGCCAACAATTTTTTAGATATCAATATCCCCCTTGCAGATTTATATCGGCTGTGTTTTAACATTATTCTGATGAAGTTTGAAGCAAATCGAGTAATAATAAGATGCTGAATTCAAATCATTTTGAAAATGACACACTTCCTTCTGCCAGTTGGTGGCGCTATAACTTTGACTCCTAATAGTCACATATATGCGATCGACATCATACAACGAATAATCTGATGAAGTTTGATTAAAATCAGGAAATGTATGTGGACGGTATTAGACACTTCCTGTTTCTCATTTCTCGCCATAATTTCAACGCCTCGCCACGAGCAAACCGTTCGAGATATCAAAAATCCCCTGGCAATTTTTCATCCCCAGTGTCTTGAGATCATGTTGACCGAGTTTGGCGGCAATCGAGAAAAAAACCTATGACAAGTATTTCAAATTCCAGAGCATGCGCTTTTTACATAACTCTAAATAGCTGACTTCCTGATGGGCGGAGCCTATGACATGCAATACGAAAGTTGTTTGGCACGATGAGATCTATATGTGTACTGAGTTTCATATGAATATGTGCAAGTATGTGTGAGCTATACATCAACTTTTCTGACTGTGTTCCAGGGGGCGCCGTAGAGCCCCTGTGCCACGCCCGGGTCCCAGCCTCTGCAGGCTCCTAAAGGCCACAGATTCCAAAGTGTGCGCAAATTTTCAAGAGTTTTTGAGTATGTTAAGGACCCCAAAAGCCCCCACAACTTTGACGAAAAATTTGAATACTAAACCCTAAATAGCCAACTTCCTGTTGGGCGGAGCCTATGATATGCAATACAAAAGTTGTTTGGATTGATGAGATTTATATGTGTACCGAGTTTCATACGTCTACGAGCAAGAATGTATGATATATGGCCCTCCATATTCCAGGGGGCGCTGTAGAGCCCCTGTGCCACGCCCGTGTATCAGTCTCTGCCCGGCCCTAATGGCCGCAGGTTCCAATCTGTGTGCCAATTTTCAAGACTTTTTAAGCACGTTAAGGGCCCCAAAAGCCCCCGAGACGTTGGAAAAAAAAAATAATAATAATAATAATAATAATAATAATAATAAAAAATAATCCTAAGGAAAACAATAGGCCTCTCGCCCTTTGGGCTTGAGCCCTAATAATAATAATAATAATAATAATAATAATAATAATAAACGGAGCAATTCCAAGAGGGTCCTCACACCATCGGTGCTCGGGCCCTAATTAAAGCTGCAAGCAGCGATGAACGGGCCCTCGCACCCCGGGCTCACTGCCATCGTGTGGCTTTAGTAAAAAGGTGAACGTTGAGAAATATGCATTTAAACTCATAAATATAAGTGCAATATATCAAAGTTTATTCCATATGTGTGCCAATCTTCCTGTTGCCAGCAGGTGGCGCTATCGTTATAATGGAATATTGGCCTTCAGATGTGTTCAAGCCAGGACTCTTATCACACATGTGAAGTTTGGGCAAGATCGGACATTTTATGCCTGAGTTATAACATCTTTTATTCCCATGGCGAGACATCGAACTTCGTCATGGCGACATGGACATGCCTTTTAACAAAAACTCAAGATCTTCACAACTAAACATCACACAGGTCTTTAGATTAGACTGACCACAAAAAAGACATTGATGTCATAAAATTTCTAGGAGTAGTTTGTCTCAGTGTAAAATATGTCACTTCCTGTTGCCAATAGGTGGCGCTATGACTATAACTGAATATGGTCGTGTCAAACTGTTCAGGACAGGAGTCTCATCAAACATGTGAAGTTTGGGGCAGATTGGTCATTGTATGTCTGAGTTATAGCAACTTCCTGTTTCATGGCGAATCATCGAAATTCGCCAGGCCGCCACACACAGGCCCTTCAACGAAAACTCAAAAGCTTCGCAATTTAACATCGCAAAGGCCTTTAGATTAGGCATACCAAATTTGGTGTTGATCTGAATTAATCTCTAGGAGGAGTTCGTTAAAATACAACGCATGGAAATGACAAAAATGACACAAAATTTGCTCATAATATTAGAAATAACCGACTTCCTGTCTGGTTTCGGATTTTGCTCCAAGAGACTTTTTTGTAGGTATTGGAGAGTTACATGTGTATACCGATTTTCATATATGTACATGAAACGTAGCTCGAGGCGCACACCGTTGAACGTGTATAGGTGGCGCTGTTGAGCCATTTTGCCACACCCACTTCTGAAACCCATATCAGACGTAAATTTTCGCCAGTTCTGAGGTGTGTGCAAAGTTTCATGACTTTTCGAGCATGTTTAGGCCCTCAAAAATGCGATTCATTTTAGAGAAGAAGAATAATAATAATAAATATAGCTGCAAGCAGCGATGGCGGGCTCAAGCCGTCAGTGCAACGCCACCCCGGTGGCATCGGGAAAACTGTGGCCAGCGGGCATAAGCATTTACAGTAACCCTCTGGCAATCAAGTTTTAAGGGATACGGCAGTTAAAGGGTTAATCCGACCCATCTAGACTTTGAAATCACATACACAGAACAATATATATAACTTTAGTAACACTTTATTTTAATATATACAAAAAATGTATAAGGTGTGCATTGTAGCTGACACCTAAATTAACACATTAAAATTGTTTTATGACTGCAAGTCTTTCTCCTCAAATGCTATTGAGCTTCAAATTTGCTTTTGAGTCCATGTGAAAAAGTAGCATAATGTACATATGACTTACAGTTTGTTTTAATAAACATCAAACATTTAATTTTATTGTGCATTATAGCTGTCACGTAGATTAACAATTACAGTTGTTTTTATGACTGTAAGTCATACTCTTCAAATGCTACTGATGTTAGAAAAGTGTATAACAAGATCACATATAACTTTAGAGACGGTTCCTAAATTTGAGACTCTCGAATGTCCAATGTCAAGCCAAATTTATGCCTGTTTTTTTTTTTTTACTTTCTCTAATTTTCTTTTCTCTGTGCCTGATTGCTTATGTCCTTTACCCGGGCTGATGTCCATCCAAAATTCAAAAATTGAGCCGCAAACATGAGGTGCGAGTGATCGCGAGCGCGGATGGGAGAATGGTGAATGTTTTTTTTTTTTTTTTAGCAACTGGGATGGTGTCCCCTCTGGAAGTTGGTGCCCTATGAAGACTGCATACTCTGCATATAGGGAGTCGCGGTACTATCTGGAAGATATATTCCTCAAACCGTCGTTCAAGAGGAGGGGATGCTAGTCCTTCAAGAATCACTCAAATGACATGCAATACGAAAATTGTTTGGCACAATGAGATCTATATGTGTACTGAGTTTCATATGAATATGTGCAAGTATGTGTGAGCTATACATCAACATTTATGACTGTGTTCCAGGGGGCGCCGTAGAGCCCCTGTGCCACGCCCGGGTCCCAGCCTCTGCAGGCTCCTAAAGCGCACAGATTCCAAAGTGTGTGCAAATTTTCAAGAGTTTTTGAGTATGTTAGGGACCCCAAAAGCCCCCACAACTTTGACCAAAAATATGAATAATAAACCCTAAATAGCCAACTTCCTGTTGGGCGGAGCCTATGACATGCAGTACGAAAGTTGTTTGGTTTAATGAGATCTACATGTGTACCGAGTTTCATGTGTCTACGTGCAAGTATGTGTGATATATGGCCCTCAGTATTCCAGGGGGCGCTGTAGAGCCCCTGTGCCACGCCCGTGTATCAGTCTCTGCCCGACCCTAATGGCCGCAGGTTCCAATCTGTGTGCCAATTTTCAAGAGTTTTCGAGCATGTTAAGGACCCTAAAAGCCCCCGTAACGTTAGAAAAAAAAAAAAAAAATAATAATAATAAAAAATAATCCTAAGGAAAACAATAGGGCTCTCGCCCTCCAGGCTTGAGCCCTAAATATAGCTGCAAGCAGCGATGGCGTGCTCAAGCCACCAGTGCCATCGCCACCCCGGTGGCATCAGGTAAACTGTGCCCAGCGGGCACATGCATTCACAATATCCCTCTGGCAGTGAGGTTTTAAAGGATATGGCAGTTAAAGGGTTAATCCGAATCATCTAGACTTTAAAATCACATTCACAGAACAATATATATGTATAACTTTAGTAACACTTTACAATAAGATTCCATTCATAAACATTATGTTAACATGAACAATATTTATATAGCATTCATTCACGTCAGTTAATATTCCAAACTTAAACATTAAAACATTGTTTTATTGTGATTTTTTTCCAAGCACATTTTACCAATTCCTAACCATATAAATCTTAATAACTACCATTATTTTTTATTTAATCATTTATGAGTGCTATACAATAGTCCAGGAAAGCTGGAAGAGAAAAACTCCTTATATTCATGTGTGCAGAATTATTAGGCATGTTTTCTTTTACAGATGAAATGCGCTAAAATAGACTTTTAACTCAAACTGTAAGGTCGAAAATTATGAAATACCCATGAGAAATATCAAACACAAATGCAATACAGAAATGGATAAGTTAAGACTTGACCATTGTACAAAAAATACTGACTGGGTCATGAGGTCAGAAAAGAAGAAGAAAAAAGCAGGTCAAGAAGAACTGACAAAAAGAATTGCAAAATAATTAGTAATTAATGTGAAGATTAATTTTTAGTCAATTCTGCAAGACAGACTTTTCAGGAAAGGAGGTGGAATAAAAATGAGCTCCTAAATCTTAATCCTGGATTCTGGAAGATATATTCCTCAAAGCATCGAACAAGAGGAGGTGGTGCTGGTCCTTCACGAGTCACTCTAATCTGTTCATAAAGCCTATATATAAAGACTTAATATATAGTATTTCACAATACTTCATGGTATTCTAATTAAATCATTTTTTGGAATCTTAAGTCTCTCAGAGCCTGACACCGAGTAATTCTGGAGACTCCAGGAAAGTGGCAGTTCTGTAAAATGTTGGCGCTGGAGACTAAATGCACCCTGATAGTTTCACACCTAATTCACTTAACACACACACACACACACACACACATTACCCACAGTGACAGTGGGACTGAGTGACATCAGATGTATGATAGTTTTTTTTAATTTTCTATCATCCATACAGTGTTGTATAGTCATGAAACTATGGTCATGAGACCAGTCATTCTGAGGAAATATGCCTCAGAATGACTGGTCTTCTATGTGTACATTTTTTTTTTAAGTGTTTAGAAGCTGCACTTTAAAAAAATAAAAAGACATTTACTGGTTCCTTTTTTACTATTATTTCAAAAAATCATCACGGCAAAAGCATTCAAGGTATCCAAAATTCATTCACACCTATTCTGTAAGATTAATTCTTTAAACAGTGGTAAAAGAGGATGTGGTGCTGAACCTTCAAGAGTCACTCAAAACGTATCTGTCCATAAAGCCT
Source organism: Carassius auratus (assembly GCF_003368295.1). Classification (NCBI taxonomy): domain Eukaryota; kingdom Metazoa; phylum Chordata; class Actinopteri; order Cypriniformes; family Cyprinidae; genus Carassius; species Carassius auratus. Next base: position 27,728 of record NW_020528518.1, read on the forward strand.
ATAAAGAATTATTCTTAATATACAGTTCAAAATACTTCAGCTTGTTATTCTAATTAAGTGAGGGTCATTTTATCAGTAAAATATATACAATTCATTTTTTTTTTGAAAGATTTCTATAAATGATTTAAATCATACTCGTTTCTACAATAATTATTTAAAAGTAATCCTATAGCTCCCTCTGGTGGCCATTATAGGTACTAAGAATTGCAAGCTTGATTTATAAGTTATGATAGTTTAAATTTTATGCTGGCTCTTGAAAGTGATAAAGCTATGAAACTTACTGTGCTTCCTTCAAATGAGGACTTCTACTTATATAAAAAATTATGAAGATTTAGAATGAAAAATTGTAAAGATATAGTAAAATAACTATTGTATTTTTTTATGTTACTTTAATAAATCTCTATGGCAACACCATTTAAGCTATCCTAAACCCATTCACAATTTAACATCTCAGTATATAGGCATAATGTTGAAAAAGGAGTATGGAGTAGTATGAGTAGGAGTATGAATTCATTTGCAGGCTTTATCATAAATCCACAATAAAATTTCTGAGTTCTGTATCAATCTGTGTTGTTGTTTGTTTATTTTTATCTTTTATTTTTCATAGGAAGATAACTTACTCTCATTTTTAGTAAATGTGCTTATAAACCAAGGACAAGCTATTTATAGCTGTATTTATAAACTGCTTACTACTGACTATTGATATTGGGACAAGGCTTTATAAAGCATGAACTGACTATTTAATAATGAGTGCAGTTATTATAAAGTGTTATCAATGAATTTGCTAATGTTAACAAATTAGACATTATTTTACAGTGTTATCAAATCCTTAAATGACTCATAAGCATTTGTGAAAGTTCTGCTTGCATTACAGCTTAGTATTGATCTGTGAGCTGAACAGATTTACTGTTACATCCATGAGATTATGTAAATTAAAATAAATATAATGTCACAGGATGTCATAGGTCAGTATCAAATGAGTTTGAAATTATTATTTGCAGCACAAATAAGGTTTTTTTAGGATTTTTAAAAATCCCTAAAACTGTCAGAAAAAGGTTAAGGCCTAAGCTATTTCTATGTGAGTGGCTAATTTTATTTTTGTTTTTATAATTGTAATACACAAACTATGAAATTATACAAAATGTATAAAAAGATAAATAAATAAATACGCACACATTAAAAAAGCAGCCAAGTCGAATGAGTTTCCTTTTTTATATAGATTAAAATTGAAGACAGAAACAAGTGGTAAATGTGGTCACTTTAATATTCAAATCCAGTAGATCCAGTTTATGTTCACGTGGCTGTTTTCGTTTATATTCGCCAAGCTATTATGTATTTTGAAATAATCTTGTCCGTGATGTGTTCGTTCGTACGACGAAAGGCAGAATCCTGCAGCTCCAGAGATACATGTTATTCTGCCAGTCGCGCTTTCAAATAGTCTTGCACACTTAAACAGGTCACAAACACCTGCATTTAGCTCTTGTTGTGTTACAATGGGTTTATTGTGTGCATTTGTGGTAATATTTTATTTAAAAAAGCTCTTAAACAAGAATAAATTCGTTTGTTTTGAGCTGGACACTGTACGCGCTGATCGGAGGCGGTGATTTCAGATAGGCAGCCACAAATATTTCATTTTCACACAAACAGTTCAAAAACATCTTAATTTAGCTCTTGGTGTGTTCTAACTGGTTGATTGTGTGATATCGCTGTAATAATTTATTTTTAAAAGCTTTAAAACAGGAATAAATTCGTTTTCTCTGAGCTCTTTACTCCAGACTCTCGTGATCACAGCGGTGATTCATCTCTCCTATTTCTCACGTATCTCTGGCCAGAAATAATTTATCCATGAGCCCTGAACCGGTAATAATCAGATATGTTGGTTTAGCTTGTCAGTGTGAATTAAATCTAAGTATTTGTTTGTATTTTTAACCGATTTAAAAGTGAAAGTAAAAGTTCGGGAATTGAACCTGTAGGGGCGCTATTTCTCTCAGACAATGGAAGTCTGAAGCACATATACTCAAACAGAGGGCCAGCGTGAGATGAGATGTCTGACAGTTTTTAAATTTTCTGTTATCCATACAGTGTTGTAAAGTCGTGAAACTATGCATATTTCCTCAGAATGACTTTTTCATCTGTATGAAAAAATTATTTGACGTGTTTGGAAGCTGCAATTTAAAAACACAATAATGATTCCCTTTGTAAGGTCATTTAAAAAAATCACCACGGCAAAACCATTCAAGCTATCCAAAATCCATTCACAATTTAAGTTCCTATCAGAAATACTGATGTGTGTTCAGAGTTTTGTGAAATTCTAAGTATGTTATTTGCCTCAAAATCACCTGAGAAGTATTCCAGTTTGACATGTTGCCACGGCAACAATTTTTTAGATATCAATATCCCCCTTGCAGATTTATATCGGCTGTGTTTTAACATTATTCTGATGAAGTTTGAAGCAAATCGAGTAATAATAAGATGCTGAATTCAAATCATTTTGAAAATGACACACTTCCTTCTGCCAGTTGGTGGCGCTATAACTTTGACTCCTAAAAGTCACATATATGCGATCGACATTATACAACGAATAATCTGATGAAGTTTGATTAAAATCAGGAAATGTATGTGGATGGTATTAGACACTTCCTGTTTCTAATTTCTTGCCATAATTTCAACGCCTCGCCACGAGCAAACCGTTCGAGATATCAAAAATCCCCTGGCAATTTTTCATCCCCAGTGTCTTGAGATCATGTTGACCGAGTTTGGCGGCAATCGAGAAAAAAACCTATGACAAGTATTTCAAATTCCAGAGCATGCGCTTTTTACATAACTCTAAATAGCTGACTTCCTGTTGGGTGGAGCCTATGACATGCAATACGAAAGTTGTTCGGCACGATGAGATCTATATGTGTACTGAGTTTCATATGAATATGTGCAAGTATGTGTGAGCTATACATCAACATTTCTGACTGTGTTCCAGGGGGCGCCGTAGAGCCCCTGTGCCACGCCCGGGTCCCAGCCTCTGCAGGCTCCTAAAGGCCACAGATTCCAAAGTGTGCGCGAATTTTCAAGAGTTTTTGAGTATGTTAAGGACCCCAAAAGCCCCCACAACTTTGACGAAAAATTTGAATACTAAACCCTAAATAGCCAACTTCCTGTTGGGCGGAGCCTATGATATGCAATACAAAAGTTGTTTGGATTGATGAGATTTATATGTGTACCGAGTTTCATACGTCTACGAGCAAGAATGTATGATATATGGCCCTCCATATTCCAGGGGGCGCTGTAGAGCCCCTGTGCCACGCCCGTGTATCAGTCTCTGCCCGGCCCTAATGGCCGCAGGTTCCAATCTGTGTGCCAATTTTCAAGACTTTTTAAGCACGTTAAGGGCCCCAAAAGCCCCCGAGACGTTGGAAAAAAAAAAAAATAATAATAATAATAAAAAATAATCCTAAGGAAAACAATAGGCCTCTCGCCCTTTGGGCTTGAGCCCTAATAATAATAAACGGAGCAATTCCAAGAGGGTCCTCACACCATCGGTGCTCGGGCCCTAATAATAATAATAATAATAATAATAAACCTAGCAATTCCAAGAGGGTCCTCACACCATCGGTGCTCGGGCCCTAATTAAAGCTGCAAGCAGCGATGAACGGGCCCTCGCACCCGGGCTCACCGGCAGCGAGTGGCTTTAGTAAATAGGTGAACGCTGAGAAATATGCGTTTAAACTCATAAATATAAGTGGAATATTTCAAAGTATATTCCATATATGTGCCAAACTTCCTGTTTCCAGCAGGTGGCACTATCATTATAATGGAATATTGGCCTTCAGATGTGTTCAGGACAGGACTCTTATCGAACGTTTGAAGTTTGGGGAAGATTGAACAATTTATGCCTGAGTTACAACAACTTCTCTTGCTGTGGCGAGACATCAAATTTTGTCTTGGCGTTATGGACACGCCCTTTAACAAAAACTGAAAATCTCCACAATTTAACATTGCACAGGCCTTCAGATTAGACTGACCACAAAAAATACATTAATGTCAAAAGATTTCTAGGAGTAGTTTGTCACAGCGTAAAACATGTCACTTCCTGTTGCCAGCAGGTGGTGCTATGACTATAACTGAATATGGGCATGTAGATCTGTTAAGGGCAGAAGTCTTATCTAACATGTGAAGTTTGGGGCAGATTGGACATTGTATGTCTGAGTTACAGCAACTTCCTTTTTCTTGGCGAAACATCGAAATTTGTCGGGCCGCCATGGACATGCCCTTTAACGAAACCTCAAGATCTTCGCAATTTAACATCGCAGGAGTTCGCATCTAGGAGTTCGTTAAAGTACAACCCCTGAAAATGGCAAAAACAACACCAATTTTGCAGAGAAAATTCTAAATAACCGACTTCCTGTTGGGATTCGGATTTCGAACCAAGAGACTTTTTTGTAGGTATTGGTGTGTTACATGTGTATACCGATTTTTGTACATGTACGTGAAACATAGCTCGAAGCGCACTCCGTTGAAAGTGTATAGGTGGCGCTATCGAGCCATTTTGCCACACCTGATGGAATATTGGCCTTCAGATGTGTTCAGGCCTGGACTCTTATCACACATATGAAGTTTGGGGAAGATCGGACATTTTATGCCTGAGTTATAACATCTTTTATTCCCATGGCGAGACATCGAACTTCGTGACGGCGCCATGGACATGCCTTTTAACGAAAACTCAAGATCTTCACAACTTAACATCGCACAGGCCTTTAGATTAGACTGACCACAAAAAAGACATTGATGTCATAAAATTTCTAGGAGTAGTTCATCGCAGTGTAAAATATGTCACTTCCTGTTGCCAATAGGTGGCGCTATGACTATAACTGAAAT
>NW_020528519.1:0-90000 GCF_003368295.1 Carassius auratus
AAATATCAAAAATGTATTAAAATGGAACATATTTATTTTCATTTTTATTTCACATTATTGCTTTATTATCGCAAATCAAATAAATGCAGCTTTGTTGAGCGTAAAATACTTTGAAGTACATTTGAGAGAGATACTGTAGAGGAATCCAAACAGTCTGATATTCGCTAACAGTCCGTGTCTTGCCAAGTGCTCCACATTCCCCAGATAGTGTGAAGCAGACAAAAGCATTCCATTCAGGAAGAGCCATTCGATCCTTCCAAAGTAGGAAGCAAATCATCCAAAGGGCTGAAAGCCTCAAAGACTATGCAAATGGGAAGGATTCACACACAAGAGCCAAGTTTCTCCTGAATGAAAAGCTGCCCCACGCTGTGTGCACATAGGCTGGAAGTACAGATTTGGCCAAAGTTGAGACATTCTTTCGAGTGCCCCAAAATCAGCTGATAAATCTTTTTAAAGGATGACAGCTAAAATCATTGTCTGTTTTACACAAAAAATAGCTTAATTTTGTTTAAAAATGCAATATTTAATATAATGAAAGTGAATGGCACCTGAGACTGTCAAGCTATAAAATTATGAAATAAGCATCATAAAAGTATAAATTGGGGTGATAAGACTCATGCTCTACATTCCAAGTGTTCTGATATCTTGACATTCACCCCAGCTTTCATGTCATGTTCATGAGAGAAGAAATAATTTGTAAAATAACTATAAAAAAAATAAAAAATGTAGTGAATTAATGTTAATAACAATCAAAATACCATATGAGTACAAGTATAAAGAGTTCATTAATTAGTCTACTCATCATTTTCGATGACAGCTATAAAACAAACCCTCAGAAAACAGTCCCAGCAGTGTAAAGGGCAATCTATGCACAAATCAAACATGGACATGCACATAAAATCCTGGAGTGGTTTTATTTTCTGTCTCCACCAGGAACACTCAGTATAACAGCAACCCTGTTACTCTGAACAAAATGCATGCTGTTTGCTTTAAAACATCACATTACATAATCGCAGGGAGGCTCAAATTGGAAAAGGGGCTGGAGACTGGGCTAATGAATGGCCCCATATATCCTCAAGTGGCTCTGGGTAACTTGAGTTGAAAATGCAGAGTGTAAATCACATCATTTATCACAAGTCTCGCTACAATAGAGCTCAAGTGCTTTTGTGTCATGGTTGTAACAAATTATGTGATTTGCACTTTGCTTTCGGATCATACCAGCCATCCAATAAATGAATGGTTGGTTACACACACGAATTACTGCTGTTCAGAGCTGGAGCCAGTATTTAACTAGTGAAATAGCATTGGTTCTAAGAGGGAAGGATGCCTGAAGCCCATCCTCCATTGAATTTACTTAATTGGCCCATGTATAATAAACATTCATACAATAATAACATACACATATATAAAGGTATATATTGCACAATTTAAAATGTATACCTCTGTGTATGTATTGTCTATAGGCTCTATCTATCTATCTATCTATATCTATCTATCTATCTACTATCTATCTATCTATCTATCTATCTATCTATGTATCACAGTTGAAGAACAGTTCTGCATTCATTTTAAAAAGTCATAGAAATTCCATCCCAAGTTCAATAAACATGTAAATTTTACACATTTTATTGAAAATGGTTGATTTCCGATTTAGTTTACGGAAATAGCGCGTTTGAATGAAGACTGAAGAGTCACTTACTTTGTACTTCATCTTTGCGAGTAACTTACTCCGCTCTTCAGTAACTCCAGTAAGAAACAAATCCGAGTTCAGGTCAGACGAAATTCTTCTTTTTAACGTTTAAACGAAGCTAGACGTACCTTTGCCCATTTTCGCTATGTATCGCTGAAGGTGGAGGTAACAGTTATCTGTGCGGGCTCGAGGGCTGTAGTTAATCTGAGCGCTGCTGGGGGAGGCGCGCACTACTCAGGCGAACCTGCGGGAAGCTCATTTCCATAACGCCCGCTCATTGGTCAGCGTATAGGGGATGTTCCCCTCGTGAATCTTGACGTCACTGCAGTCCAGCGGACTAGATGCTGTATGGCAAGCCGTTTTAACATTTAAAACTTTGTTTTTACGAACCATATAATTTAGGTCAATATTGTAATTCCAGATATCTATATTGCTATTATGACTCGTTGTAATTGGAATTAAGATATCTACAATGAGATTCTGACTAGTCATAATATGCATTGAAAGATATCTACAATGTCGTTAAGGCGGCAAGGAACTCGACCGGAAGTTGAAGTCGGCTGCGAGCTGCATCTTGTAGCAGAACTTCACTTGGGTTAGCATTCCCATTGACTCCCATTCATTTTTGGCGTCACTTTGACAGCGAATAACTTTACATCTGAGGCGTTTAAAGACTCCAGTTGTCCATTATATTTCTAAAGATACACAGTGTATAAAGGGCTCCATTACCTTCTATGTTACATTATGGCCCCGTATAAACAGTTTTTGTAAAAAATAGGCTAACGATTGCGTCATAACCACTCAAATCTCTGTCACATTACCGTACAGACAGGAGGAGAAGCTCGCAGGCAATTAACTTAATATGGCATACTGGCGTTACATTTTAAAATACTATACAAAATAATTAATCAGAATACTTACTCCTGCTCACTCACGCCAAAGAACTCCCTGCTCAAGCTTGCCATCTCTGCAACATTAACAATGGCAGTTTTCACGCACAGCTACTAGAAAATGTACATCTGTCAGACAGGTTGCTGACGTCTTCAAGCTTCGTTTGAGTCTGCGCGTCAGAAATGGAAGTGCTAAAAAACGTTAAAAAGGGTTTCACTTGTCTCAATTGAGTTCCAATGGGGTCGCTGTGTCCATTTCTTTTACTGTCTATGGTCATAATACACCATTTCAGATATCTACAATGCTATTACGACAAGTCATTATCTTCCATTGACTTCCATTGAAAAATAATTTTAGATATCTTCAAATTAGTTTTGACTAGTTCGTAATTCAATTCAAGATGTCTTTAAATTTGTTTTGACTAGTCAAAATTCAGTTTAAGATATCTTTAATTTGATTTTTTAAATATATATATCCACATTACAGTTGTAGATATCTTGAATTGGAATTTTGACTGGAAATTAATATCTGCAAATTAATTATGGATGTCCCAATTAGATTTCTGACTAGGAAGATTTGGAGATATTTGCATTTATCTTTGTAACTAAGTGTAATTGCAATGTAGATATCTGGAATTAACAGTTTGACTAGTCAAAATAAGTTTATAGATCTACAATGTGCATGCAAATACACCTTAGTTGTGCCCCACCTTTAACATTTTATTTAATGTTTAATGTTTATTTAATTTTGTCGAAGAGTGTATAATAAAGCTCCTGCATCTTTGGGTGATTTTAAACTGTTTTAAACAGAAGAAATTCAAAAGTATGGAAATAAAAATTTAGCTGGAGCATGTGTAAAAGTGTTAGGCTATACAGAGAGGACTTAAATAGGCTTTTGTCCTGTTTTATATTGTAATGGTGAGACGTGTTTGTTGTTGATAAAATTTTGTTAGCCTTTATTTACAAATGAACACATGTACAGGCCTCATGTCAGCTGTTGCAACATTTTATATAATGTTAAAACAATCACCAAGTGCAAAAAGCCAGCCTTGTTTATACTATCCGCCCTCCAACCTGTGATAGGGATAATCAACATGAAAGAACAACGCTAAATCAACATCAGTGGAGTAGCGTTTAACATTTACATTACAAGACGCTTTTATCCAAAGCAATTTACAGTGCATTCAAGCTATAAATGTTTTACCAGTATGTGTGTTCCCTGGGAATTGAACCCACAACCTATTGCGCTGCAAACACAATGCTCTGCCACTGAGCCACAGGAACATTACTGGTGTGTGTGCCTTTTGATGAGATTGACACATTGTTCCTTTAAGCATTGTTCTTGTCCGTCATGCATTCATTTGTACAATTTTTACATTTTTTTACAGTTTGCAATTACTCTGCATTTTGTCCATTTTGCAACATGATTAAATTAAAACACAACACTATACATACAGGCACGCTGGAGACCTTTTACCACATAAGGCTGAATCCAGATTATTTAATAATCCATGAAGCACTTCATCCAGTATCTTTTCTCTCTGTGCCAACAAAAGCAGACTTTTATTATGTTGTTAGCAGTTAGCAAAGTAGGTGGGGGGGAGCTCTGGGAGGAGCTGAATAAATTTATTCAGACGTCACACAACAGCAATTCTACTAGGAGCAATTAGAATTCTAAAGAATTCTGAAATTCTTAAACTACAATTGTGAAGATTCGAGATATCGCTAATACATTTGCGGATGTATGACGTATTTATTGAAGATATCAATAAAGTAATTACAGATATCTTATGTGGAGTTGGACTAGTCTTAAAGTATTAAGAGACATCTCTAAACCGATTTCTTATTAGTGTAATTATAATTGCAGATATCTCTAATTGTTATTGTGACTAATTATTATAATTATGACTAACCAAATTACAATTGTGACTATCCAAATTTATATGTATGAATAGTCAAAACCAAGTTTTAAATTCTAATATGGCTTGCCATACACGCTTACGCCAACACTTATTTTGGCTTTTTCTTTTTCAGTTTGTAAAGAATGTCTTACTTATTTGATAAACATTTCTGTGATTTATGACAAATTTTGTGCCCCCTGGTAAGTGGTTTAACTCCAGACCCCTGTGTCTTGAATCAAAGTTCCCATGACTTTTCCAGTCGTTTGTGATTTCTGGATAAGGATTGTAAAAAAGTGATTGAATAAGAGCAATTTCTGGCCAATGAAATATTTTGGAGCAGATCATACCAAGAATATGTATAGCCTATCTATATTAGAAATCCCATGATTTGTCATTTTTTAAAACTAAGCTTTAAAAGTGTTTATTTATTTATTCATTCATTCATCAATCCATCCATGGAAATCTGTAACAAAAATGTTTAATTTCCTAACATTTTCAGGTTTTCCGTGAATGTAAGAACCCTGTTGATTGATTTGATTTGGATTATACATGCAGTCGTAAAAAATAGCTTGATTTAATGTTGTGGATGGGAGTTTGTTGCCTGAGATTACCTTAATGTGGGATTTTACATCAAGATCTTTTAGTTCTTGATGTCAAACAGTTTTCAACTGGGTTATTTGTCATACTTTAATTCATCCCTTTTCGACATCACTGCAGGCATTACATGAGCGGTGACTGTAGCACCACCACAGGCACTGGAATAATGAGTCTTACATAAGCTTCAGGATGATTTCAATGTGGCCAGTACTGATGCAAGAAGGAATTTGGTTTATTTTTTCCACTTATTCTAAATCACAATCTTAAACACTTACACTGTTCCAGATTATCTTTTTGTTTTTGCTGGATTGTTTAAATTCTCACTCAAGAATATTTTGGTTTTGCTGCTTTTGAATTTGTCATGTCATGTCAGAGACTACGAACTACATACATACTGTGGTTTCCTGTTGTGAAATACGCATTGAGGTTGATCATAAGCCATGAACAGTCAAGGTTGTTTGCTTGCTAATTTGTCAGAAGATAAGTTGCAATATATATTTAAAATATTTAAAATAAAATATAAATATATGTATGGTCATACTGTACATATTTCATATGTAGTTGTGGGAAATTATGACATTGGATATTTTACTGATTTTAATATTTATATGTATATTAATATATTAATATATTACAACTCTGGATGTCTAAACAACCCTTTTATGCTGAATTTGATTTTGGTTGTAAAAACCTCTTTAGTTAAGAAAACAAGGAGATGTCTGAATTCAGGCCCCCTTTTTAACTCGAATGAAATGTGCTGTTTTTGGTAAATGTGCTTGAAATCAAATGTATGAAAAATGCTCTGCTTCCAAAAGGATTCACTACTTTCACGTACAACCTTGTACACAAAACAGGTGATACACAAATAAAAGCGGTAATTTGTAAAAATGTACTCACCAGTAGGCCTAGCTGATCGTCAGTGTGTTTAAGAGAGCTCTTGACAGCGATGAAAATATGATGGCAAAGAGGTGAGAGGAAACGCCCTGGATAGCCTGATCTAGCAATAGGCCGGGGTGTGACTGAGTGCCTAGTGAGCTTGCCACAAATGCATGCACATGCTTTGAAGAAATACAGTTATGATTACTGGCTTTAAAAAACATGCAGAACATAAGTCCTGTCAGTTTATGCTGAATGTTTGATACTCTACTGAACCTGTACTACAAATATGATCAACTTCTCACAGTGAAAGCCCAGCCAGGCAAATATTGTCACCCTAGTAGTAAGTTATTCAGTGTAAACAAGATGTTTGGTTGGTTAGCATAGCCCTGTTAGCCCCCTGCATGTAGATTATTGTTTAATAGAAATTAGTTGTTTATTGCACATTTTGGCAAATGTTGTTTATCTGTATATTCATTGCTTACAAAAAAAGTTACATACTATATTATGTCAAAAAAGCAGGAGCAGTAAAAGTAGCATGCTATTCCAAGCACAGCCCTCATGTTTGCCTGCCTCTCCCATTTCTACAGGTCTCATGAGTAGTTCCTGTAGACTCAGAGCCCCGCTCTTTGTTTCAGGACCACAATCATATCTACAGTCATACATCTCAAAACAAGCATTTGTCATTCATTTGTGGCAAATGGGTCAGAAGGATTTTTCTGTGACAGTGAAAGATTGTTTTTGTGCACCCGTTTCCTTCACAAACATCCTTTAAAATGATTTCTTATTTTTTCTCACTTTAACAAGACTGAGCTAAAATGCCACAGAGAGGTTTTTCTTTAATTATTTTAGGATTCATGTAGTTACTTGGTGTTGTTTAAGGAAATTGTCATTTTAACTGTTGCCTACAATTAGGGTTTGTGATTTGAACAAACCCCTTAATCCATAGTATTAAACTTTATTTCATAACAAATTCAATATTATACACTGTATTACAAGTCAAAGTGTAATTTCTAGTAGAAAAAAATAATAATAAAAAACCTTGGCAGCTGTAGTTGCCAGAGATTTATCATAAAAAAATAGCAATATGGCTGCATTTTTACTGCAGGTCTTGATGTCCAAATCCGATTTTCTGACTACATGATTTTTTTGACGACCCGTATCCAATTTTTGCATTTACACTATACACTGCTGAAACTACCAAAAGTAGACGTTCTGACCTGAAAAGGTAAGTAAAACAGCACAAAATACAATGGATGCAGATGCAAATAAAATTATACAGTGTTTTTGTGACGACTGGGGTGGGACCGTGAGCCGTGGGAAGGGGGCAAGGCCAGTGGAGTGATTGAGAAATGAGCGACAACTGCTTGACCCACCGGTCTCAAGTCCCACGGAGGAGATGGAAGGATATAAAACAGGAGCGATGACAGTGAAGGACGAGAGAGGACCAGGTCTGGATTTAAGTTTGTGTTTTGGTTTTGTTCACTGTTTTGTGTTTATTTTGTAATTAAAGTTTCCGTTTGATTGTCCGCTGGTTCCCGCCTCCTTCTTCCCGATGATTATGAAGGTTTAATGCATTACACTTTTGCTTTCCACAATATTTTAAAAGTCAACAAGAAAATCAGCAAAATATTGGTCTCGTACGGCGGAGAAAAAAGAGGAGCCCTTGTTGCAGTCTGGGCAAATTTCGCGCCTATAATAAGTCATGTGATCTGGTGGTGGTGGTGTCTACCTGAGTCGACGTAACTTTTTTAATGACTCGCATTTACTGGGGAATATCCGATTTGTCTGCTTACATGGAACATGCAAATGCACGTATCCGATTCTTATCCAATTTATTACCACATATAAATGAGGCCTGAATCCGATCTGAGAACATCGGAATCCATGCAGTTTTTTCCTACTTACACGTTCACCGGTCATATCCGATCTGTGCCACATGAGAGGAAAAAATCGGAATTGGGTCACTTGAACCATGCAGTGTAAATGGGGCCTATTTGAAGTTTTACAGATTCAATTCAAATTAAGAGAAGTTGTTAATATACCAAATTAATACCACTAAAAATATGTTTTTTACCTTAAAATTTTAAGTTTAGAGAACTCCTCACCTTGTGTCACTGTGGAAGTAATTTTTGCATAGGCGAATGCTGCACATTTTCGTCATAAACTATGTTAGCAAATATAAAATGTAAATTTTGACATATTGCTGTTAAAACTGTAATTTGCATATTTTGAAGAGGGACCTTTAATTCTGTTGTCTTATAACTTTTACCTTGGTTGTTTACATAGAAAATGTATAAGACTAGATCAATAGTCTGTTCTTAGCCAGAGAGCTCCAATTGTATGTCTAAAAGTCATTAGTTTGCAGTTTCAGTCAAGACATGAAATAAGAAAGGAAGAAAGTTATTAGTTTTAGCAAACTCTGAGCTGCACAATGCTCTATACCAGCTGTTGCCATAACAATGGTTTCCAAGGCCGAGAGATTTGTGGTTGTTCTGTACTGAAGGTTTTAGGTTGTTGCTGGCTGTTGGTGATGCTTGAACTATTTTTGTGTTTAACAGCTGGGCTAGACAATAAAAACTCACAATACACGTGGTTTGGCATAATGGGATCATTTTGTTTTACTCTAGAAACACCACCATGTGAGTAACAAATGTATCCTCTACCATGAGGAGTTTGTCTGTGAACTGAACTTGGTTTTGTGAGTTGAACCGAGAGAGGAATTTGTGTCTAGAGAGGATAATCTGAAAGAACTACATCACAAAACATTTTGGTACAATTTAATATAAAAGTGTGGTTTTCTGTGGTGTGTTTGTGATATTGTTCTGATGTGTGTGTGTGTGTGTGTGTGTTTGTGTTTGTAAGATGTTTGGACAAAATGTATTTCATGCTCACCAGCTGGTGCACTGGTTTTAGGAAGGAAAAACCACAAAAAGAGAGCTCTTCAATATTTCTATCTTTTTTCTTTTTCTTTGATTAGACCTAATGTATCATATTTGATATACACATTTCTAAACTTTGTTGCGTGTAATAAAACATAATATATTCAATCGGCTACATACCTTCTGTCATCTAATTAATATCTCTCATTCATCATATGCATATGTTGTCTTCTATACTGTTATAAAGATCTCACTTATTTACATTACAAGTTATGAGAATTTCATAATTGTGCCCCTAGAGTATGAGATCCTTATTCTTTTATATGCTCCCTAAACATAATGGAAAATTCCAGTAAGTATGCAGTAAAAGAGCAGCCTCTGAGCAATGAAATGTTCACTTGGAGACATTTCTCAGGGGCACATCTAGGCTAACTGCTTTGTTCAAGGGCACAATGATGATTTAACTTGGTTATCAGTTACTTTTCTACTTGAGATTGAACCTGGAAGCATTGTGTTAATATCCCAGGTCCTTCAGGAGACTGTGAAGGGACCGCCCATCTAATCCATCAACACCAGTAATCAGCTGAGCTTCCTGTGGCATCAGCAAAGTCTTGACAGCATCTCATTCTCCCTCTGTATGTCTCTCCAGGTCCTTTATAATCATGCTGACCTTCGATGACCCTGTAGCTGTGGAGCATTGTGTCAGAATCCAGGGCATGTGAAGGCCAAGGGAATGAAATAAAGAACTACAAAACCTTTGCTGTTCATAGATGGAAGGGTTCTTCTTAAGAATAATCACCTCAGCAGAAAACCAGGGTAAGACCTCGTCAGCAAATCAGTATGTCGCCATTGAAGATCATATCTTTAATGTGGACATGTATGGAACATCCTGCAGTGCGTAAAACAAATTTTTATGTGAAGGACTCGGTTTTGCTGGAAAATTCCAAAGGAAACTATCATAACAGTGTAATTTCAATGAACCTCATCAGTCAACATGATGTCAGTGAATCACACTTGCCGTCGCTTGCATTACTAGAATGTGTGCAAGAACATGAGCAATTTGCTGGCTACAGAAATAAAGGTTTGTGAAATTCTACATAGAGCGCTTTAAAGGATTAGTTCACTTCCAGAATAACAATTTCCTGATAATTTACTCACCCCAATGCCATCCAAGATGTTCATGTCTTTTTTTCTTCAGTCAAAAATAAATAAAGGTTTTAGAGGCATTCCAGGATGTTTCTCCATATAGTGGACTTCAATGGGGATGAGTGGTTTGAAGCTGCAGTTTCAATGCAGCTTCAAAGGGCTCTACACAATCCCAGGTGAGCAATAAGGGTCTTATCTTGCAAAACGATTGGTCATTTTCTAAAAAAACTCAAATATATATACTTTTAACCACAAATGCTCATCTTGCACTAGCTCTGCGATGCACGTCTACAACTTCACACATTACATAATCACATTGGAAAGGTCATGAATGATTTGGGTTTTTTTTCGTCTTTAAACTCCCGTTCAAAAAGGTAACTTCTCATTTTCTCCTCCAACTTCAAAATCATCCGACATGGTTGTTTAGCCTTTTTTTATAGAGGGTTTTTTACTTTCTTTGCCGGCTTACTTTGTAAACACTGGGTCAGACCTTAAACCGTTTATATTTTTATTTTAATTAAATACATTTCATGAGCAAGTATTTGTAATTTGTAACAAAATACTTTTTGATGTATTTGCCTATCTCTGCCGATATTATATAATTACTATGAAAAAAAGTTTTGTGATGTGTAGTATGCCACACTACAGGAAATCTAATGTTTATTTGTTTAACCTGTAGAAAAGACTAGTTTTAAAGGGCTGAATATTAGTTTCTCGTTATTTAGTGTTGGTGTGTTAGAGATTTGAAGGACCTGCCTATAGATGTACCATGAAAATGGAAATTGATTTGACCTATTCAGAATCAGAATGAGCTTTATTCCTGTGCATTCATCACACACTTCCTGTGCATTTGTGTGTCAAGACACGCATTGTATTTCACAACACAATGAATGTCTGTTGTTGTTTGGGACTGCTGGTTTGGTCTGACCCGAATTTCTAGACCTCTTAATTCATAAGAAACAATTTGGTAGACCTGTCTTCCTCTGAGAGCAATTAAATGAAGTTCCAGAAAAAAAACCCACTAAAGTCGACAGGAAATAACAACTGACCTTGTTTATTTTCTTTCATCAATGTAACAACTTGAATTTTCAGCTTATGGCACCAATCCCTCTTATTTTTCAGCCCGTCTACTCTGATCCAATCAATCCCCAATGGATAAAATCAAGTCAGATCAAGTTGTTTTTCAGACAGACATACCACAAATTCAATTTTTGGTGACCTTGAGATAATTTTTGTGATGAATAATTGTGATATTAGTGTTAAATATTCTCAATCAAAAGAGAACTTTAAATGTTTGGAGAGCAAATGTTTAGCTGCACATCCCCCTCTCTGTCCCACTTTGTTTTCTCTAGAAGTTTAATGGCATTGCAATGAGGACAACAGTGTGTTTGTATGTGTGTGTGTGTGTGTGTGTGTGTGTGTGATGTGAGTGATGATGCATGGTGGGGTGTTGACAGTTCCATTTCCAGTGCGAGACACCCTACATGTTTGGAATACAGCTTTTTCCCCCTTTTTTTTTTCACTCTGTTCTTCAGACTTTCTTTCATCACTACACCTGGCCTTCTACAATGAGCACTGAACCAATTTGATCTCTTTCTATTTGGTTCTTGTCAAAAGCCTCGCTGGTACTTTTTTCACTTGTTCCTCTGCCCCCAAAGTGAAATCATTGCAAAAGCACCATGTTTGTTCAGCACCTTGAAAACTGTCAGACTGATGCATCAACAGCTCAAATTTGGCATTCAGATACTGTACCTTTTGTTAAGAAAAAATGAATACAGAGAGGCACACACTGAATTTGTGCCCATAGAACCACAGACATTTTCTCAGAATTGTATTTTGTCATTTATAATGTTCTATTTTGTATGTTCATTTATATAAAAAAAAATTGACTCATCCTGAAGTCACCCTAGGTGTGTATGGCCTTCTTCTCTCAGAAGAATTCAGTAAGAGTTATTTTAAAAATAAGAGCTGCTCAAAAGTGACACAGGCAGAAATGCAGAGAAGAGATCAAAACAAAACAACAGTCACTAATTAATAATTACAAAATGAGGATTTGTAAAGAAGAATGTCGGGGGATTTTGATATAAGCAAAGAGAAGACTGGTTTTCCTTTACTTTCCGGAGCCATGTTTTTTTTAATGGATGTGCTTTTTATTAAGCTTTTCATGGACCGATGCAATGCAACACCTGCTGAGTGAGATCAAAGAGCTTTTGTGCACTCTGCTTGAGGTTTACTTTGGGGATGGTGTATTTTGGGGCATATAAAAGAAAGACAGCAATGCATTGTGGATATTTCAGTTTGTGTTAGGATGAACAACATGCACATTGTATACACTGAACTTACAGGACACTCACATTAAAAGTCCTGAACCAAGCCCTCCATGTAATAAAATACTTCTAATGATACTGAAAAACTGTTCCTTAAAGGGGGGGTGAAATGCTCGTTTTCACTCAATATCCTGTTAATCTTGAGTACCTATAGAGTAGTACTGCATCCTTCATAACTCCAAAAAGTCTTTAGTTTTATTATATTCATAAGAGAAAGATAGTCTGTACTGATTTTTCCCGGAAAAACACGACCGGCTGGAGGCGTGACGTGTGGGCGGAGCTAAAGAATCACGAGCGCCAGTAGGCTTTTGCGTTGAGAGCATGTGGAAGCTGTGACTTTACCGTGAGGGAAAAACCATCATCCAAAACAAACCATGGCTTACAGTCAGATTCAGCCGTTTATTTATGATCCAGAATCAGATCCAGAGGCTGAAACTGAACGAAAGCAGCAGCAGCAACGACTCGCTCAGAGCGGGGCTCGAACCCAGGTCTCTGGCATGGGAGGCGGACGCACTAGCAAGGAGGCAGAGATATTTGAAGCAGTTTTACTCACCGCCTGCGGTTCCAACACACGATCGTGACCCTTTTTTGTTGGGATTGCATCATCCTTAAGAAATAAACGATGTGCAAATCCATTGTCAAACTGGGCATTGTTTGTAAAACAAGCATCTTCGAAATGCAGGGGAACAAACAAAAACACTTGCACAACTCCGTTGATGCTCTGTTAAAATAAACTCCATCCACTGGTCCCTTAATGCTGTTTTTTTTGGTAATCTGTGCAGTGTTGTCTTGGCCTTGCTACCAAAAACACACTTCTTTTGTGACTTTTCGCGACGCTCTCGCTCTGATCAGTGAATGTCTTTGCTCAGCCTGGCTATGTATTGGAGCGCGCGCTCTTCTGGCAGAAGTAACCTCAGGACCCATATAAGGAAATTCCACTCCATCTAACGTCACACAGAGCCATACTCGAAAAAAACTTTCCGAAACTTGTGACTAACCGGAAGGAGTATTTTGGGAACAAAAACTCCTTCAAACGTACAACTTTATTTTTGAAACTTTTTCCATGTTTAGCATGGGAATCCAACTCTTTAACAGTGTAAAAAACTCAGTATGCATGAAATAGCATTTCACCCCCCCCTTTAACACTGAAAATGTATTTTCTTTCATAAGGCCCCAATATTATCTGAAGAAAAACACACAGTTCTGTGGCTTGTTCATTGACCTACTTTCGGATATTTGGCACCAGCCGTGTACATGGTTGAAGTTATTACCCATTTTCAGGGTACTGGATATCCAGTATGGCCTCAACACAAAGTAAAATCCCATCAAAAACAGCAACACAATGTGTCCCTTGAAACAGTCTGCAGTGCCATATGAGCATAAAAGAAGAGAGTTGATGTTTAGAAATGTGCAAAAGAGCTTGTGACTGCTTCGAGAATCAGTTTTGTACGTGCAAGTTTTAATTGTTCACCCAAAAATGAAAATCTGCTGTCAGTACTCTCACCCTCAGGCCATCCAAGATGTAGGTTACTTTATTTCTTCAGTAAAGATTATTTTTAGCTGTAACCATTGTCCTTCGTGACTCACAAAATGCAAGTCAGCTGCTACAAGCACTTTGAAACTCAAAAATAGAATATGAGGGAACACAAAAATAATACCTGACGGTATATTGAGGTCCAATGAAGTTAAGCGATCAGTCGGTGTAAGACACTAAATGCTACTTACAACATTATTACCTGTAATCCATAGCCTCAAGCAAATAATCTAGAGTGATGTCCAGTTTTACGTTCTTGACACATTCTTTTTCAACATTTACTCATATGCTGTTACAAATATTGGGCTGCACACAGACACTTATGATGATAAAAACTGCAGCACGAGGACAGTGCGCAGATCGTCACAGAATGTGGATGGCCAAGGTATACTTTGGGCTTAAACTGGTTCTTTTTTAGTGAACTAAATGATCCAGTACACTTAATCAGATTAAACTGTTCGTGGCTCGAGCAGCACAGATTTGCAAGTTGCTCAATCAAAACTCACTTTCGGATGTGCCCGACAGTCACATGAGCCAAAATACTGGCGTATATGATCTTACAATGCTACTTTTTCTCATTCAGCACTCCAGTTACCTCAAAGTACACTGGAAAAAGTTCTTAGTGATTGCTAGATGGCTGTTCACTGGCCCAGGTCAAAAGGCCTGTTGCTTTTTTCATTGATTTGAGGCTTAGACACATTTTAGTTATTTATCAATGAGGCTGTAAATCAAAGGACGTTCTCAGATTAGTTGAAGACCTCTCGGTCATGTTGGAGTTCAGAATGTTTCAGTCACTGGGTGGGACACTGTAATGACACTCCTGCTGCTTGGAAACATACACACAATGCTGTATCAACACTCTGGAAACAAACAGGTGACCTCAACATTTCCACTCACTGGTGACCTCCCAGTGAACGCACACACGCACACACACACACACACACACACACACACACACACACACACACACACACACACACACACACACGCACACACACACACACACACACACACACACACACACAGATAGATCAGGCTGAAATCTGTCTTTTTCTGTCCAGTTGCTCTCAGTCTGAACTCTGGCTTGAGAAACAGACAGTACGTGCTATCTGTCTTTCTGTTTTGTAAATCTGAAGGCCATAAAGTGATAACACTAAATCTATTTTGTCTTCTTTTCAAAGCATGTCTTACACGGAAAAATGATTTCCCAAAACAAAACCAGGCTATAGTCTTTTGTAAGATTAATTGCACTACAAATTTATGTAAAAATGTGCAAAAGCTTTACCAATATATGACTTTAGAAAAACTGAAATATAGCACTTGAGTCATATAGGGCTGGGTCTTTCAATATTTTATATGCCACGGACTCCCGAATAGGATCATGTTCATGTGTGGGATATTTATAAATATTATAAAATATTATTTGGAAAATATTCAGTTTCTGTTATGTTATATTATTTTCTACTCTTTTAGTAATATAAATGCACACTGTAAAAAAAGTTACTTTAACTCATTTTAAATTACTTAACTTTAACCTATTCCAACTACATTTTTTAAGTTATACAAGATTCAACTAAAATTTACATCAGTTGAAATGGCTTGTACAGCCAATTTGATTATACTTTTTAAATTTAAGGCAACAACCGAACATAAGTTTATTTTTAATCTTAAAAAAATATATATATATATTTGTTTTTACAATTTTGTCTTTGAAGTTTTCCACCAGTTTGAAAACTTCTGGTATACAGAGTACTTTAATTTAATATTCTGCTTAAGTCTACAAATTTGGAACAACATGACATGGAGTAAATTATTACATATTTGTTTGTGACCCGACCTCTCACACCAGCTGATCAATTGTTTCTCACTCCAGACTGCCATCTCGAACCATCTGAGCAAACAAATCAATCCTGACCTGCACTCTAAACTTATAAAAACCTCACAGACCCTCTCCTTCGACCCCCTCCATTTATCAGTGGAATGGTACAATCATCCAATCATACAGCAATATAAGACTATCCCAACAACCATCCATTCATCTATAGAGATCCACATTTAAAAAATAAGCAAAAACACATCCCCAGACAAAATTCGGTCTGAAACATAATTCAGCTGTCTTAGCATTTCCAGAAGGAGAGGAGAACTATTCAAAACCTTTCTGCAGATGAAAAAATAATCATGTCTGGAATTCAGATCTGTCTTTTTTTTTCATCTAAAATCCCGTGTTTTATTGAATGTATGTGGACATTAGGGAAACATATTCATAGTGTGTGCATGATTTTGGCTTGACAGTGGAATCATTCCCCATCTGTTTCTTTTTCATTAACACTTATTATCACTACATTCTACACTGTGTCAAAGCCAGATATTTTGATTTTCATGTCTGTTTTAACAGTATGGCTGCAGTTACGAAAGATAGTATTCACTGTGCTCCTACTATCTGCATGTACACCCTATCCAATCCATTATAAAGTGACATTTTGCCTATTGTTTGGTTTCTATTTTGCATAGCTCCACCCACTTCAAATACATTTCTAAATGTTGTTTAAAGAAGTCTCTTATGCTTGCCAAGGTTGAACGATACACTACCAAAACTTTAAAGTTTTTTTAGTTTAAGTTATTAAGTTATTAATGCTTTTACTCTTCAAGGATGCATTAAATTAATCAAAAGTGACTATAAAGAAATGTAGACTGTCACAAAATATTTATATTTCAAATAAATGTACTGTAACATATAACAAGATTCCTGTTTCCAACATTAAAAATAATTAAAACCATTATTAATAATTGAGTACCAGTAATAACTGATAATAACTGAGAACATATTAGAATGATTTCTAAAGGATCATGCGACATGAAAGACTGCAGTGATGATGCCTTTAAATTCAGCTTTAATATCACAGTAATAAATTAAACTTTAACATATATTCAAATAAAAAACAGTTATTTTAACCTGTAATATTTCACAATATAAAACAATACTGTTTTACTGTGTTTCTAATCAAACAAGTGTCACTTCGGTGAGCATAAGAGACTTCTTATTAAACATTAATATGTTCTGATTTGCTGCTTAATATGTTCTTTTGATTGCTACGTTTGTATGCTGCCAAGTAATCTGTTAATAATCCAGTTGATAGCATTATGAAATCTGAATGAAAAGTATTTGTTTAAACACATCAGTTACAGAAGATTCTTCTTTGGTTACAATGACAAACCTTAGTGTAATGCTGAGTTGCTTAAGGATTCTCAATTTTCTCACTAGTATAGTGAGTGATGTTCACACGCAAATAAATATTGTACATAATTCATGCAATGCATATGTAAAAGTCAAGATTAGAAAGCATAAAGGCAGTAAAAAAGGCACCTGCAGTTGAATTCCATTAATTCTTAGTTTTCCAGCAGCACAGTTCAGACATAAGCAGAACAGACGCTTGCAAATCTGCTGTGAGACCCGAGCTACATCTACCCCACTACCCAAACAGAAATTCCCAGAATGCTCTCTGCTTGAGGCTTATTTGAGCTTCTGTGTTCCAGTGCCCCTTCACCTGCCTACAAGGACACCCAGTTTCCCGGGCAGTATGTACATATATTATGCCATTTGTGTATTCCACCATAACCCTCAAATCGAAATAGTAAAGTTTGTCCCACATCAATAGAAGCTTGTGTGTGTGTGTGTTGCTTGCCTGCAGCAGATGGAAACACTCTGAGGAATGCTGTGGATTTATAAAACCTCATTTCATTGTTCATTCATGTCTGCCGAGGGGGAAATAGAGAAGCTCATCCATATTTGGTCTCCAGGGAAAACTTGGACTAGACATAATGTAGTGCTGCAGCTCATCGTGAATTCCAGCGCTGTTTGTTTATAGTGTTTTCTGCTGTGTTGTCTGTTGTAGTCTGAACTTCATTTGCAGGGAAGAACAGAACAATAGAGCTGTCTGGGAATGAAATATTCTCGTTATGTAATGCTGGAGAGAGTCCAGACGGACTGAGAGGTCATCTAAACGGGTCAGTGGTGTGAAATACGTCTCTG
The DNA here is from genome assembly GCF_003368295.1 of Carassius auratus. Lineage (NCBI taxonomy): Eukaryota > Metazoa > Chordata > Actinopteri > Cypriniformes > Cyprinidae > Carassius > Carassius auratus. The sequence continues at coordinate 17,874 of NW_020528519.1, forward strand.
CTGTCCTCACTCTCCCTTCAGTCTGGGACTCAACCGTGGGGAAACCGTTGTGACCAAATATCTACAACTACAATAAACACATGATTGTCCCATAACTATTACTACTGCTGAACATATACTGTAATTTAAAAAAATATATATATATTAAATATAATATTGATACTAATCATTGTATTTTATATAGTTTTACATTTTACATATTTTTAACTTAATATTTTTGATATTAAGTTTGAATAAATGCTTTAAAAAGTGTGTACACACAAATATAGATTTACATTTTATTCAACTATAATTTGCAACTGTCACATCCTATAGTGAGGACACAACAGAAACAAAAGAAGTTTCTTTACTTCCTTTATTACACAGGAAGCAGCATGCAGAGATCATTTCAGACTATTCTCTCTCAGTGTGTGTGCATGTGTGTGTTTATAACCCCGTGGACTGCTTTTGAGATATTCCTCAAGGCCTATAGAGAATTAAGCATAGACAAAACTTATGTGTAAAGTTGCCTTGATGTCTGGATCTGCTCCTCTCATCGAACAGATAAAAAATAAAAATAAAAAAGAAGCAAGAAACTGACTGTCTGTGAGGAACGTGAAATCTGGGTCAGACTGGCCATGTTGACTTCACCCCTCTCTGCGAGTTCGATTGGATCTGTGGTTTCCCTGGTGACGGACACTCTCTGGTCTTTCAGCGTGTTCTGTTTGGCAGGCAAGGTCTCTTTGAATTGAATCCCCAAGATTTGCTCAAGACCCTTCACCACCTATCAGACATCACAAATGATTTCCTGTTTGATGAATGTAGTGTTTCCATATTTTGGCGTCCTGCTTAGTTTAGTTCAGCTGAGTCCCATACCAAACCCCAGGACTTTGAATTGAGAATATGTTACTCTCTCCAAACCATGTGAATAATCCATATATAGCTGATGGCTGTTTGTCTGACATATTATGTGTTGTGGGGATAATACAGAACTGCTCAGGAATTACACAAGAAGTTTTCACTTCCAGACAAAAGCGTGTGTTGCGTGAATTGGATGAAGGACTAGAATCTGTTTGTTCTTAATGAAAGCTTGACATATTTATAAGAAAAAAAAAAAAACTGGGAGACATTATAGTGCATTTAAATGTGTACACTTTATCAATTTGCATGTTGTCTGGGAATCAAATCGATGACCTTGGCATTGTTGTATTCAACCAACCAGCTGAGCTAAGTGTTGTTAAAACATGCTGAAGGTAAATGTTTATGAGATTTTTAAAAGAAAATCTTGTATCTATTGTTCTATCAGCCTTATTGTTATTTTGTCAACACTTTTAAGTTGCTTGGTATAAACATGTATATAATCATGTGTAGCCTACGTCCTAGGATATTGGTGGGATAATGCAAGATAATCTGGTTTCTGAAAAACATGGAAAGTGATTGTTACCTGACTCTGAAAATCAGTAGTTTACAGAATAATTTTTTATAATGCAAGAGTTGGGGTCAGTTAGAATATGATCATTTAATCAGCGAAGATACATTAAATTAAATGAAAAAGGACAGTAAGACCTTTATAATGTTATAAAATATTTATTTTTCAAATAAATACTGTTCTTTTGAACTTTCAATTCATCAAAGAATCCTGATAATATATATAACAGTTTATAACATTTGAAATGACGAGCAAATCAGCATAGTATTAGAATGATATCTGAAGGGTCATGTGACACTGAAGACTGGAGTAGGCCTAATGATGCTGAAAATTCAGCTTTGTGTCACATGAATAAAATACATTTTAAAAAACTTTCAAACTGAATAAAATAATCGTTCAGTTAAAGATTAGTGAATGGAGAACGGAAAACCACAGAATTTAATCTTTAAAATGACTTAAATGTAACATGACACCACAGGTATATTTTCCATCTGTGCTAAGATATATTTCCTGACTCCTTTTGTTAATTGTAAGCACAGGAGAATAAAATTACTTTTCAGCTTGCATTTATTGCATAACATCGGAAAATAGATATTGTTTTGTTTTCGGCATTGGGTTTATATATATATATATATATATATATACATATATATATATATATATATATATATATATATATATATATATATATATATATATATATAAAACTAACCAGTCAGGTCAGATGTCAAGTAGTTTTTTTTTTTTTTTTTTTTTTTGCATTCAAGGTGCAAACTGCCTGTGATATCATACAGCACACAATGGCTGAATGTGAATCCACAAATTTCTACTCACTCTTTCCATTTAATTACATTTTTGTTTTCTGACCTTGTAAAACATTGAGATGTGAAGTTACTTGCAAAAAAGCAGCCCAAGACTGACAGACAGCTGGAATTTCACATCTGTCTGATAGAGTGACACTGGGTTACTCCACTTTGTTTAACCCCAAACCACAAATATGTCTCTCTTCTGGAAACTGACAGCAGATGACGTCTTGCTAGCAGAAAAAAATCCACTTCTTTTTCTTTTTAAAGCCCTTTAAATATGTGACCTGTATCTACACACTTACACAGGTGGTGAATCATTGAATACTCTCAACAGCCATGTTCAGCTTTGTTTGGATTGAAAAGAGAAGGAGGAATAGGAGGGAGGAAAGTTGAAAGAGAAACAATCATGCTTTAATACAAAACTTCCTGCTGCTAATCAAGCGGACAATGTGGGCGATGCCGGGTGCTGTTTGTCAGTCGTATCTATACCAGGAGAAATCATGCCACCTGACACAATGATGTTTTGTCTACAAACTTGTTGCACTGATTAGTTTAAGAAATCTATTTAATCCTATTTAAGAAGTCTTTGAAATTATAAAATAACAAATTGAATTGAATATGTGTCAGGGCCATGGTTCACCCAAAAATGTCCGTCAGGTTGTTTTTTCATCCTCTGCAGTGAAAGGGTGCTGTCAGAGCTGATAAAAACATCACAATAATCCGCTAGTAATCCACACGAAACCATAACCATAAATAGTGGTTTCATTCTCTTTTATTGTTCTCCACTAATAATAGTTTTCCTGGTTTGTGCAATGTACAATATTAATTCCAGCTGTCAAGCAAATATAGTAAATATGGAAAATGTGGCTTGAGCCGCATGTGCAGTTTACTTACAGCAGTTTCCGGACCCTCATAAATAATGCTGATGTGCTATGAGAGGTGTGTGTTGTGACAGCACATGGTCTGGAGTGAGAGTGGATTTTGTTCATCATGTGTAATAATGTCTACACAGGCCCAGGATATCTGCTCATGCCATTAGTTTGAAAGGAAAAACTTGATTGTGTCTCGCATTTGAACACACACACACACACACACACACACACACACACACACACAAAAAGACATATATAACAATAACATTGTCAGATCAGCTGAGATGATAGAAACACCTGGTCCCAAAAGATCTTTATATAGATTTTTTTCTGGATATGTATAGGCCAGAAAATATAGTTTACCTTCATGTTCCAGATGATGTAAACATTTTAAGATACTTAAATAACACCACAAATACCTGATAAAATAAAATAAATTATATCTAACAACTTAAGCTAAATAATATGACCGGACTTTAACTGCAGTCTGTCTGCTTTACACAAACCAGTCTTGTAAAATTAAATCTCTTTTAGTTTCCCATCAAATCCCATTCCATGTGATGTTTGAGTGACTTCACCAGCAATGTGTGATCACAGCTGTAATTTAGCTGTTTCTCTCTCTGTTACTGATGTAATGAAGTATTTTCCCGTCATCTATGTGGTGGCACTCGAGACCCCTGTGTCCTTTTGGTGGGGCTTCCTGTGAAACCATGATTTATAGAAAATACAGTTTATGTATTACATTGTAAATCATCTTACAATAGAGTCCTGACCATGAGATCATGGTGTTTTTGTAATCTAATCTATCAGGATGTGGATGGAAAAGGAAGAATTTCTCAGACTGCCTAAATAGAAGACGTTTATGCATAAATATATGTTCAAAATACAAAAAAGGTCATTAATTCAGAAGGTTTAAAACTAGACAACACTCACTAAATGTAACTTTTTTTTTTTTTTTGCATAATTGTAATGAAAATTTATTGCATTCATACTGTGTATTTGACAAGTTCACAAAGAGAAATTCCAGACATGGCAAATATAGAATTACATTTTTAATTCCATTTCATTTAAAATTTGCATTTCAAAATCATTTGAAGCCATTTATTTGAATTGTAATTCTATTTTATATATTCTATTTTACATAGAATTATTATAATATATAATATATTTGATATAAAATATTTAATATTATATATTATCTTTATTATATTATTCAATTATTATATTAATAATGATATTTTAAATTATATTAATGTATCATTATCATAATCACATCATATTAAGAAAGTGAACTGGGTCCATTTTAACAACACCTTGTTCAGCATTATGGCTGGATAGTCAAGGTTGAATCTTGATTAAAGCTGTAAACTTTCACCTACAAAGCCAGATCTTTAACCACTGTGGCATAGAAAATGTGAGAGTATCATAACATCACAACTGTGAGTATTTGTAAAAAAAACACACTCGGTGCGATGATGTGGTCAGTGTCTGAATGCGTTTGTCGTTTTTGTCTTATTTTGCAGAGCTACAGAAGGCCTAGTTTCACTGTGTTGTTCTGAACCAGAATATTCTACAATGTGGACTTTATGCTGCATTTGTGAGGGTTCATAAGGCCTCTGGGACCATTGATACAGGTGACACAGGACACCTTTGTTGCTCTAGTGTGCATGAGGAGCCTCTCTGTGAGCTCTCCAATGAGCTCAAGGGCAGGTTTGGCTTTCGTAAAGTGAGTCTAGACGTAAATGTGATGCCATTCTGTGAAATTCACACTCCAGTGCAGAATGCCGGCCTCCACCTTGCCCTGCAGTACTCGGCAAACACATGGACAAGAGGTCTTTTTCCTGCCTGGATTTTTGTCTTGACCTTCCTGAATGAATTGAGAGATGGGATGAGTGACACCACATATTCTTGGAAAGCTTTGTGTGATCTTCAGACGTTCAGGGAAAGTACTGCTGGCACGTTGGAATGATTTATTGCACGGTGAAGTTCTAAATAATGATGCTGTTGCAGGTGCTACCAAACGTGAAAAATGTCAGTGCCAGCTCTTCATCCATCAGCGGAGATGGCGAGGACTGGAAAAATTAAATAACTGCCGCAGATGTCCTACAATTTTCCATTTTCTTTTAGTTGAAAACTGCAGTTTATCAGTTTCCAAAAGCTGCTAATGTCATGTGAAATATGACCACTGTTTCTCCACAACGATATAACTTTGGATGACTGGCAGGATATAATACATTCTGCACAGGCATTTAGACAGCAATTTGTGTGTCAGTCAGTATATGCATGTAAGTAATAAATAATAAATATTAATTTAATAAAAATAATATAAAAAATACAGAAACAAGATAAAAATAAATATTTTTTTAATTCAAATTGAATGTTTAAATAGAGTAATAAAATATAAAAAATGTATTGGTATAGATTATAAAAGAAAAACAAAACAGGGAAGCACAACATTTTTATTTATCAGGTTATTTATATGGTTTTTTTTTTGGTAATTTGTTAATAAGTAATAAATCAAAATAAAAATGGTGTAGAAACAATTTTCACTTAAAAATTTGTAGTTAATTCAACAATTGATAAAAAATAAACATAAAAAAATATTTTTCTTTATTATTATTTTTTAAGTGATGGTAAATATGAAATTGTTTTTGGCTGATACTGAATACTGAATTGTGCATACCTGATTTTTATTATTTATATGAAATAGTTGGGAGTGTCGTTGAGATGTTTCACATTTGACATGAACATGTGGTGTGGTGAATGTGCGTGTCTGTGTGTGTGTGTGTGCATGTTTGTTCATGTGTGTGTCTCGCGGTGTAATCAGTGCTCTTAATGAGCATCTGTAATTAACAATCAACCAAAGACTTGTTAGCAAATCATTCACTCTTTCTTCTTTTTAAAAAATCGTTTTTCACTCAAGTCTCTGCTTTTGTCTCCTCCTGCTAAACCAATAAAACAACCACCTCATCCGTCTCTGTTCATCAATCAAGCTGTGAAGCAATAGCTCTTCAAATTTGCAGACACCTTCTAAACATCTAAAGTCAAATCAGATTCTCGTCTAGCGGCAACAACCACACATGGATTCGGTTCTGATGTGTTTACTTTCTCCAGCCGTTTGAAAAGAGCACATTATGTCCTCTGGCAGCGGTGAGGACCAACCAGAGAACCCCACTTGAAAGGGTTTGGTTAAACCCAAGCAGTCCAAGTCCAGATGATTCTGCTTTGAGAAGGGCTCGTTGGACCTCCTCTTCCTCACCGCGTGGATTGTTCCGGAACAGCTAGATCTAAAGATGGCTTGTAGAAGGCCACAAATAACACTTTGAGTTCCTCTCGCATAGATTGGCGTAATTTGTCTTAAAAATGTTTGTCTGGAGGCGATGAATGACCTCACAATGTTGTTTTCTTTGACTGAGCCAAAGTGACATGGCAAAAACTCTCTTTTAATCACATTCACTGTTGTTTGAATTTATTTATTTATTAGTTTTTTTTACAGGATGACTAAATACATACTGAAACTTCAAAAATGAGACATAGTTGAGTGTAAGTGATCTTCTGTGGTGGACTGCTAAAAGCCTTCATATTTCGGGGACTGAGTCATTGGGCGGCTCGACTCTTTTTAGATGCCAGTGAGTAATGGGCCACACCGTACAACACACATGCCCAAGAGTTTATGAGTTTAATGTTTGATAGCTGACAGCTTTGTTAAAATACTATAAAAAGTTTGGGGTCAGTAAGATATTTTTTCATGTTTTTAAAAGAAGAGTGCTTTGGAAATGAACTGTGTTCTCTTTGAATATGGATTCTCATGTAATTTATTTATTCCTGTGATGCAAAGTTGAATTTTCAGCATCCTGATCCTTTGATCCTTCAGAAATCATTTTAATGTGCTGATTTGCTGCTTAAGAAACATTTCTTATTAGTATTATGTTAAAAGTTGTGCTGCCTAATATTTTTTAGTGGAAACTAATCTTTCAGGATTATTTGACAAGTAGAAAGTTCTAAAGAATAGTATTTATTTGAAGTAGAATTCTCTTGTAACTTTTGTAAATACCTTTATTGTCACTTTTGATCAATTTAGTGCATTCTTTCTAAATACCATTATTATTTTTTTGGGGCAGATTAATAGCACCCATTTATTTTCGTTGTGTAGTTGGACTTCTTCCAAAATATATGATGGTGAGTAAATAATGACAGAAGTGTATTTTTGGTGAACTATTGCTTTGAGATACCTGACTTTAAATATAGCAATGGATCTTTTTTTTTTTTTTTTTGTATGCAGAGCAGCAGTTCGGAGCTCAAAGCTGAGGATCACTGTTAAATCAATCAGCTCAGAATGAGAGCTACTGTTCCAAAGTGCGCACCATGACTTTTTCCAACACACACAGCGCTGTTCTATTTCAGTGTTCCAGCAATGTACATTTGAGGCTTTACTGATGAATCCTTTTTTACACGTGCACATCCATCTTGATGATCTGAACACAAGTGCAAAAACCTTTGGATTGGGATTTGGAAATGTGTTTTACTTTCCAAATCCTAAATCCAAAACTTTTTGTACTTGGAAAACATTTGTACACAAATAAAAATGGATGTATATCATTGTTACACTGTTATTATTATTATTATTTTTTTTTTATTAATTTCTTTTGGAAGTTTTTGAAAGAAGGCTCTCCAAGGCTGCATTTATTTGATTAAAAATGCAATAAAAGGAGAAATGTTGTGAAATATTAAAGACACTGATCAGACAGAACCTGTTTTTGTGGAGTTAGAGGTGCCTTTTTTAATTGTTTTCTGCTGCAGCTCTTGTTTTCAGAGTAGCTCTCTGAACACCTGAAGTTGCCACCCTAAAAGAAAGCCTTGCCACCCCTGCTGCCACCCCAGTTGGCAGCAACCAATTAAAGGTTATGGCCAATTTGAAAATTTATGACGAGCGCAAATCTTTCGTGATTCGTGGTCCCGCTCCGAACTCCCGAACTGATTCAAATGATTTGCGATCCCCAAACTGACTCAAATGATTCGCGAACGCGCTTTGAACTCCCGGACTGACTCAAATGATTCGCGAACGCACTACGAACTCCCGAACTGATTCAAATGATTCGTGATCCTGCTCCGAACTCACGAACTTATTCAAATGATTTGCGATCCCCAAACTGATTCAAATGAATCGCGAACCCGCTTTGAACTCCCGAACTGACTCAAATGATTCGCGAACCCGCTACGAACTCCCGAACTGATTCAAATGATTCGCGATCCCCAAACTGACTCAAATGATTCGCGAACCCGCTTTGAATCCCGAACTGACTCAAATGATTCGCGATCCCGCTCCGAACTCCCAAACTGACTCAAATGATTTGCGATCCCAATAACTGACTCAAATGATTCGCGATCCCGCTACTCCCGAACTGATTCAAATGATTTGAGATCCCCAAACTCTAATAATTTACAAAGTATTAATATACTGTAATAATTTTTTTTTTTGTTATAAAAACAGACCTAAGACATCAGTAGCCTTTAAAATGGCTTAAAATGCATTATATAAAACAATAATGAGGCAATAATGATTGGATAATAATAACACTGTTAAAATACATAATGTAGGTAAATACAAAATAAACATATGTACATGTTATTACAAATGCCCATCTCCGAACTCCCGAACTGATTCAAATGATTTGCGATTCCCCAAACTGACTCAAATGATTCGCAAACCCGCTTTGAACTCCCGAACTGACTGAAATGATTCGCGAACCCGCTACGAACTCCCGAACTGATTAAAATGATTCACGATCCCCAAACTGACTCAAATGATTCGCGAACCCGCTTTGGACTCCCGAACTGACTCAAATGATTGGGGAACCCGCTCCGAACTCCCGAACTGATTCAAATGGTTTGCGATCCCCAAACTGACTCAAATGATTCGCGAACCCGCTTTGAACTCCCGAAATGACTCAAATGATTCGCGATCCCGCTCCGAACTCCCAAACTGACTCAAATGATTCGCGATCCCCATAACTGACTCAAATGATTCGCGATCCCGCTACGAACTCCCGAACTGATTCAAATGATTCGCGAATCCGCTTTGAACTCCTTAACTGACTCAAATGATTCGCGAACCCGCTCTGAACTCCCGAAATGATTCAAATGATTTGCGATCCCCAAACTCTAATTATTTACAAAGTATTAATATACTTTAATATTTGTTGTTGTTGTTGTTGTTGTTGTTGCTATAAAAACAGACCTAAGCCATCAATAGCCTTTAAAATGGCTTTAAATGCATTATATAAAAAAATAATGAGGCAATAATGATTGGTTAATAACAGACATGGGGACTTGTGACTTGGTGACTTGGACTGGAGTCGACTCGAGTCCCTATTTTTAGGACTTGAGACTTGACTCGGACTTGGAAGTTAAAGACTCGGGACTTGACTTGACTTGAGACACGATGACTTGAATGACTTGAGTGTTAATCACATCATGTTTTCAGTTTGAATATAAAATATATAAATTATTTTTTTAAATAAAGTTGATTACTCAGCTGGAGCGCAGGCTGAGAATAGCGTCGTGACTGGATCAGGACACTATCATCAGTCATGCCCTCTCTACCTTACACACACCACGCCCACTTAAATCAGATATCACATCACATCAACATGTCAGCCTGAGAGGTACCGAGGGTCATCGCTTTTGTCTTCAATAGAAAACTTCAAAAAACGCGTGGAAAACGCTAGTCGCGCCGCTTTCTCCTTGTTTCCAAAGCGCTCGGACAGAAGTGTTCCTGGGGCGTCTGTCGTTGCTAAGCATCCATGACACGCTCTCTCTCATTGAAGACGCGGAAATTTCAGCAAAGGATAAATGGATTTGCAGCACTAAAAATCGCTCGCAGTAGCTCTGCTACTAAATTCGTTTCAAAATGGCAATCCATATACAGCTATGAACAGCTGTTCCTTCATCTTAGCTGAGCTTTCAACGTTGATACGGGAAAGGATGAAGCTGATTGGTTAGTTATTGTCACATGACCTGCGGTGCGCTTGCGGCATTCTGAAAAGTTTAGATGTTTTTAACTCGATGCGGTGCGACGCGCGCGCGTTGCTTCCATTATGAGCGCGCATACCGCGCGCCTACTTTGGAAATAACGAACTTGCGCGCGCAAAAGACGTGATGTGAACGGCCCCTAATTATCCGCTAGCAGGCAATCAAAAAAACGCATTCCAGGGGCGGCGCTAGTGCTGGGCTAAGGGGGCATAAGCCCCGAATATTTTGTTACCTTGTCTTTCTCATAGAGCAAAACAATTAATCAGAAAAACTAATGTAGCTGCCGTGATTACCCAATCATGAGAAGTGCATATATATATATATATATATATATATATATATATATATATATATATATATATATATATATATATATATATATATATATATATATATATATATATATATATATATATATATAAAGTACAGAAAATAAATATGACGTATTTTAAGTTGTTTCATACTTTTTTGTTATGTACAGTACAGACCAAAAGTTTGGACACACCTTCTCATTCAAAGACTTTTCTTTATTTTCATGAATATGAAAATTGTAGAGTCACACTGAAGGCATCAAGGGCTATTTGACCAAGAAGGAGAGTGATGGGGTGCTGCGCCAGATGACCTGGCCTCCACAGTCACCGGACCTGAACCCAATCCAGATGGTTTAGGGGTGAGCTGGACCGCATACAGAAGGCAAAAGGGCCAACAAGTGCTACGCATCTCTCGGGGAACTCCTTCAAGACTGTTGGAAGACCATTTCAGGTGACGACCTCTTGAAGCTCATCAAGAGAATGTCAAGAGTGTGCAAAGCAGTAATCAAAGCAAAAGGTGGCTACTTTGAAGAACCTAGAATATGACATATTTTTGGTTGTTTCACACTTTTTTGTTATGTATATAATTCCATATATAATTCCACATGTGTTAATTCATAGTTTTGATGCCTTCCGTGTGAATCTACAATTTGCATAGTCATGAAAATAAAGAAAACTCTTTGAATGAGAAGGTGTGTCCAAACTTTTGGTCTGTACTGTACATAACAAAAAAAGTATGAAACAACTGAAAATACGTCATATTTATATTCTATACTCTGAGAGAGAGAAAGAGAGAGGAGAAAAGTAACAGTTTAATGTTGTATGTAAACTGTGTTTGAGAGAGAGAGAGAGAGAGGTGTTCAGAGAGGAGTCTGTTGGATGTTTAGCTGTTATTTGTTTTATGGACTCAATGTTGAAAATTTAAAACATTTCAAACACTGTTGGCAGAAGTGAAAAATAAATAAATTTTAGGAAGTTACGATTTTGTTTGATTCCATGATGTATTTTACTGAACATGAGTATTTACAATGCAAATCCAAATTATTTTAATTTACTGACAGTTACTTATATCTTGTCTTTTAACTTTATTAAGATCAGATTCTGCAGGTAAAATAACAATATTAAGGTGACTTGACTTGGACTTGACTTGACATAGCTTGTGACTTGACTTGACTTGACTTGACCAAGAAAAAAATACTTGGGACTTACTTGAGACTTGAAGGTTAAGACTTGAGACTTACTTGAGACTTGCACATGTGTGACTTGGTCCCATCTCTGGTTAATAATAACACTGTTAAAATACATAATGTAGGCAAATACAAAATAAACAATTTATGTACATGTTCTTACAAATGCCATGTGACAAATATTCACTTAATCTAAAAAAAATAATAATTTTGGCCACCTTTTTGCTATAGATGACACAGGCTTTATAATTTCTTCAACAAAAAAAATGCATATCACAACCCTTACAAAAATAAACCATGGTTTTATCATAGTAAAACTGCTTAGTTTCCTTTTGCATGATTTCTGAATGCTTGAGACTATAAAATAAATTATAGTCATAATAAAGTTATAGCCACAGGTAAATGTCGAGAGCTACAATTGTGATTTGTAAATAAGTTATTTTTTTTACCCCATAGTAGTTTTTTCCCCCATCATCATATTTGAGGAAGGGGGGCACAACAATAAGGTGTTGTTATACACTTCTCTGGGAATGTGTGCTCTACTACACACACACACACACACACACACACACACACACACACTCAGAAGCACGCGTGGTGTTTTCAGCTCTTCACTATATTGATGCATGATGTACTGTATGCTACACATGTGCACGTCAGTGCGCTATGAGAGGATTTCCCCATTTCATTTGATAAAACTATCGTCATTCATTTGTATCGTATACACAGACTGAGGAAACGGCAATGTCTTTGCGACAATCTGTCAAAATAAAATGTCGGTATAACTTGAAGAAATTCAAACAGAAATATAGTACTATTGCACAGTAGAGTATACTATACTTCAAGTATGAGCATACTTGATATGCTATACTTCCTATTAGCTAATAATAATAGTTAATTAAAAAAACACAGAAACTCTGGTTACAACCCACCAAAATAAAAGTTTGGTCTAACTCAAAGAAATTATGTAAGAAATTGCTTAGTAAAATATATTAAAAAAAAGATATACTAAAACATTATTTTAAAGGAATATCACACAAGTTTTCATAGAAGTTTTAATTTAAGCTTGCCAAAACAATAACACCATATTTTTCAAAACTAAAAGTACATTTGAATTTGTGCCTTGCTTACCCCTCAGTACTGAATAGATCACAACATTTCAAACCAAGATAACTTAAAAACATACAAACTCAATTGTGGCGCTTTGTGGTTATAAAAAAGTGGAATAGTTCTGAGCATGACGTATGTGTCCAAATTCTTTTTGGAACCCCAGCACAGGCATAAAACTTTATAGAGTATGCCTGCAATATCTTGACACATAGTTCACATTAAATAAAAGTGTCTGCTAAATGAATGAATGTTAATTGTTTATTTTTAGATCACATGAAGTATCGATTCTCTGCAGCTCTGCACTTCCTACAGGATGCAATCGAACAGCACAAGGAAAAACAGAGGCAGAGAGAGCATTCGACACAACCATGACTCCGGACCCCTGGGATGCCCTCCTGCTGAAGATGTGAGACTGTGAGGTTATTTTAAGCAGCACATCGGACCTCATTCTGACTGGCCATTTATGATTCAAATATAACTTGCAATTCTTTTTTATTCCGTGGTGAAACCAGAAAAACAGAATTGCGAGATAAACGCCTACTGTTTTTAGTCAGCATCCATATGCTACTATCACTTTAAAACTTCTAGATGTAACTGACCTGTTTTGATAGTCATTTCAAGTTTGGTTTATTTGAAAGAATACATTGTGAAAAAGCACTACACAGAGGATTAACAGAAAATCATTCCCAGTCTTCACACAAAATGAAACAGCGGCACAGTCTACATAGGACACGTCTCATTAAAGAAAATCATTCATATTTTAAAGACGACTTCAAAGGGAGCTGACATCAGATACGGATCGTTTGAGATGCCTGCTGTGACATATATTGAGACTCCAGCATGACTGTCATGCACTAACATAGCATGCTTCTGTGCACCTCTGTGCTGGACGCCTTGCAAAAGGTTTCATTCCTGGCTCGCACTTCTGCAGCACAAAGGGAAAAGAGGAATTTTGCCCTCATCCATCATGCCAAGCCCTGCCACAAAAGAGCTTCATTTACGAGGCTTCAGACCGTGCCAGCTCGAGTGTTGGTTGCTGCAGCCTGTAATTTGCAGCCATGCAGATACTGGAGTGCTTTTTCTAGCGAGTGACGTCAGTGTGAGCGCCCAGACTGAGTCTTGTTTTTCTCAGGCATGGAATAATTGTGTTTACCGGAACATTTAGCATGCGGCACAGATGTATTGTTACATTAGCTCTAGACAAGATATTGAATCGCCAAATGACCTTTATTTTTTCTTTGCAGAAATAAACAGAGATTCTGGCACAAACAAACACAGACACAGACACACACTCACAAGAATGAGATTTGATCTAAATGATCTGTTATACTAGTTTCTTATATTAGTTGTTATACTATTATATACTGTTATGCCACTTTAAAACTCTTCAATCAAAAATCTATACGGTATATGAATAATACACAATATTGGACAAAGATGTGGCATGATAATATTATAAATAGAATATATGCATTATTATTCCAGTCTTCCAGTCATATGATCCTTCAAAAATGATTCTAATATGTTTATTTGCTCTTCAATAAATATTTCTTCTTATTATCAATGTTGATAACAGTTGTGCTCCCCATATTTTATGAAAGCCGTGATACATTTTATCAGGATTCTTTGATGAATAAAGTTTTTAAATATATATTTTTTTACATTATAAATGTCTTAACTCCATTTTTTATCATTCATTAATAAAATGTATGAATTATTATTCAAAAAATATTATAAAATATAATATTATAAAATTATTTAATATCTCTGACCCCAAACATTTAAACAGTAGTGTATGTTTATCATTTTAATTAGCACAAAAAATTCACATTTATTATTTCATTCACATTTGTAACGGCCATTACAAAATATAAAATTATATATAGCTATATTTGTGTTTAATTTTAATTGTTTGAGCATTAAATCTCAATTGCACTGAAGGATTCGAGTCCATTTATGAATTCTACCAACACAATAAATACTACAAACTCCTCAGTAAATCAAACAGCAAAACTACCTCCAAAAAAAATCGGTGCTATTCTTTGACCATACTGGATGTGAAAAAATAGGAATCTCTGCATTCATCATGTATGAATAGAAGCAGTGTGTACAGTATCCAGGAGGTGTGTCTATAGTTTGCTGAGCTAATGACCAAACAGATCTGAAAATGATACAAGCTCAAAGCAGATTGAGCTTTATGTCCAATAATGACCATTTCAAAGAGTCAGCAAGCAGGCTGTATCGTGGCTTATAGTTTAACTGAACAGAAATATTTATAAAACAGAGTTGCATTTCATAGATGCAATAAACGAACATGATAAATATGGCTGTGCTCTGTATAAAGGAATAATTCACATAAACTTCTCAGGCAAATGCACTAAACAGAATAGCAGCACTTCACAGTCCCACAATCCAGTTTAAGCAACCTCAAAATGAACTGGAATAGCCCTGCAGTATGAGTTATTCAATAAAGCCTTTTTCTTTAGTGGAAGCATACCTCTTTGGTATGCAATATAGGCTAATTATAGAAATATATAAACCATGGAAGTAGTCCAGACAATATTTCAAGTCATCAGAAGCCATCTGATTGTTTTATGAGGAAAAGACTGAAAATTAATTTGTTCCCATCAAATAAATGCCCATATCAGCAATCATAGATAAGACAGGTTATAGTTAGTTATGTCTTTGTAAAGACTGAATATGTTCAATAAGGTGAAGTGTTTTCACAGGTGTCCTGTCATTGTGTGAGCAGACATGTTTACTCAACGTTACAACATGCTGCTGTAATTCAAACATATAGTTATCTAGAAAACAAGATAATGAGTCTCACAAACACTTCACGTCATGCTACCTAGGTAAGCTGCGCTGGGCACAGACTGAGGGATCGTCTCTTCTGCCAGGGTTTATTTACAGGAAGAGGTCGGGTTTGTCCTGGGTGCTGATTAGAATCTGTCAGATAGAAACTCTAGACTGGTTATTGTCTGGTGGAGAGAGTTGTGAGGAAGTCATCAAGCCCTTGGCACAGCAGGGGTGAGAGACACGGGCTGATAAGGAAATCCAGACAGCAGTATCCCGACTGACCTTGTTTGTGTCCCGGCAGAAACGTGTTACACCTTTTCACACTAAAACAGCAGGTTTGTGATGTATGACCCAGTGAACAGACATCTAAGGTTCATCTGAGGCTTTCTATTCATCAAAGAAGCCTGAAGATAATTTTTCATGGTTTGATGCTTTATCATGGATGATTTCTGAAGGATCATGTGACACTGACTGGAGTAATTCTGCTGAATTTTAAGCTTTTCCATCACAGGAACAGAATACATTTTAAAATATATTACAATAGAAAACAGTAATTTAAAGTTAATAATATATTATAATATAAAAATTTGTACTGTTTTTTTTTTATATAAAATAAACAGATTTGATTTGCAAATATATATATATATATATATATATATATATATATATATATATATATATATATATATATATATATATATATATATATATATATATATATATATATACAAATTTTGACTCCATACATTTTATTTTATATTGTATTTTTCTATTCCATTTTATTTTATTTTATATTGTATTCTTTTTGTTTGTTTGTTTGTTTGTTTTTTAGTTTACTGAACCATCCACTCTATCTGACTGATCAGATTTAGCTTTTTATATAATGTATAAGTCTGGATAAGGGTGCTTGCTCACCAGAAGAAGAAAAAAAATCTCCGAGACAATTTCTGATGTAGCATAATCAGTAGGTGCTTGAAAAGCATTTGTGACTGGTGCACTGAAGGACTGTTGTGTATTTGCTAATAGTTTCTTCAAATTTTCAGTATCTTCCATAGATTCAGTGTCTTCAATGATTAACCCAGTGATTAGCTCCTCAGACATGCTATGGTGCATGGTTTCTTGTGAATGTGAATATTTCTTGTGTACTCTGACTCCTGAACGTTGCAAAACACCAACCAATAAGTTCACAGGCTTAATTTTTAAGTGAGATCTTGCCGTGCAAGATTCATTGTTGTATCTAAGACTAAGACTAACCACTGTTCCACAATTATGCTATAATTAATCAGAAAGTATTAAAATAATTGCTCTTAAATTGTCAGTTCTGTTTTTGTAATACTTTCCCTAGAAGTTGTATCATTCCATTACTTTAGGCCATGATGCAGTACAATGCACAACAAAAAGCCATAAATATGTGTGAGCATAGCATGGTCGTGACTCATCATGAGCAGATCATTCTGTCATGAACTTAAATGTGATCATTTCTTGTGAGTCATTTCTTTGTGGTTTATTTATCTTTTTTTAATTCTTGTGGCAGACCCATGTGAGAAGCGCACTACACTGGAACTTCTTCTTAAGTTAAATGTTTTGTTTAAGATCACAAGGGAAGTGTGATCTGGGAACAAACCCACAACATTCATGGAATCATCACAGTGCCTGAACCACTACAACTAGTACCATTGAACTTGTCTTAGATCTTGCATGTAATTACCACAAACACACGGCATGTAAAAACCCTTCTGCGCTGTGGATGACCACTGACACCATGTGATACCTCAAAGAGGAAATTAAGTTATTTTCTTTTTAATTTCACAGCCTCTTTTATGGCTCAACCCCTCTGTGGTTTGTTAAATTTCAGTAAATCCTTGTTCATATCTTATGAAGCCAGAACATGCGATACCATAAAAAAACCCACATTAAATCGCCTGCTGATATGTGATTCTGGCAGGACATCTGACCTCATTCTAAGGACGAAGATGTTCTGTTCTTCTATAGGAAAAGAATACACCCCAATTTCACCCTCCAGCCGACAGAATCAGATGAACTTTGTTTGCACTAATGTCTTTGAAACCTGCCTTTGTACTTCTTCACTCTTTATCTGAGCTGAGATGAGAGGAACCTGAGCTGACAGTATTTCAGACAGCCTTGTTCCTGCATGATCATCACAGCTGCTGATTAGAGATCTTTCATCTGAAGGCCACTGTCTGTGTTTGCTAAGTCAAGCATCACTGTTACCACTCAGACTTACGGTTAGCGTTTTGAAAAAAAAACTAACCCTAAGTATTACATTTTGATGTGTAACTCATTTTACACCCTAGCAATCAGCTAGCAATGCCTTAACAACCAATCAGAGCACAACATTAGTTGAATAGAAATGCACAAACAAACACTCTGAATGCCAACCACAAACAGCCTAGTAACAACCCATAACACATTAACAATGCCTTAACCAATCGGAGCACAATACTAATTGCATAGCAATGCACTACAAACACTCAAAACATCTAGCAACCACCAACAGCCTAGTAACTACCCAAAACACCCTAACAACCAGCTAGTAATTCACAAGCAACCACACATAACAACCTGACAACTACCTAGCAATGGCTTAACAACCAATCAGAACACAATACTAATTGCATGGCAATGCACTAAGGCCCCGTCCACACGGAGACGCGTTTCTGTGAATACGCACACATTTTTTATCGGATAGGCGTTTCGTCCACACGGATCCAGCATTTTCGTAAGGTGAAACCGCTATTTTTTTAAACCGGGTCCCAGAGTGGATAAAACTGAAAACGCCGTATTTGCGTTTTCGTCTGGACGGCTAATCCGTATATTTTCTGAAACGATGACGTCATCAGCCCACGTCTCCCCCCTAGACAGACACCTCTACGTCCCGTAACAGTAACAAACACTGAACGATTGTCTTTTTATTAACTAACATTAACACTGATTAATACATGTATTTTTCCATGTTTGTTTGTGTATCACGTGCAAGGTTTATGAGCATAGTCCAAGTCTTCTTCTCTGTTTTTAGTGTATCTCTGTGGCAGAATTACAGCGCCACATACTGGTCTGGCATGTATACTACATCATTATGTGCTCTTCTGTATCAGCCACACCACAAGGATGCGCTGTTTTCTTTCAAATCAAAGCTAAATACACGCAGAAACAGCGCATCCTTGGTTCAGAAGAGTGTACGCAGCATGCGGTTATATGGAGAAACACAGAGGAGACTGCTGACAAAGGAATTGTTTAATAAAGTCTTTTTTTTTTCGCTTAGAAAAAGTATTCTCGTCGCTTCATAATGTTACAATTAAACCATTGATGGCAGATGGAGTATTCTGATGATGTCTTTCATACTTTTCTGGACTTTGACAGTGTAACTTACTTGGCAGTATATGGGACAGTCACAAGCCTCCCGGTTTTCATACAAAATATCTTAAATTGTGTTCCGCAGACGAACAAAGCTTTTACGGTTTTGGAACGACATGGGGGTAAGTGATTAATGATAAAAATAGCATTTTGGGAATGAGTATCCCTTTAACCAGTCGGAGTACAATACTAATTGCATAGCAATGCAATTAACAAACACTCAAAATGTCTAGCAAACACCATACACCTAAAACACCCTAGTAACCACCTTAAAACTAGTGAAAGTTTTAAATGTATGTTTAAGCTGCTATTACAGTAAATGTCTGAATTTAGTCATTCAATTGTGTTGGCAAATGCATCAAAGGCAGAAGGATCTCAGATTGAGCTTTGATGTTTAGTACAGGTCTTTGAGATTGACATCATATGCGCAGATAATTTCTTACCATCCGGCTAGTATGAGATCTATGCCATTCTTGAGAAGTTGACAAAACCTATAAAAATCCAACATAGTTGTGATTTAAAATTAAAACTGGATGTCTGAATCATCCCTTGATGATGACATACTGTGCATGGATCTGAGTCATGTCTGAGTGAATGAGGGGAATTCCACGTTTGAAAATCCACCGCCTCAGGGGCTGTTCATCAAAGCCATGAGGACTTACACCTTCACGTTGTGACAAGAATATGATGGACCTTGCTGAAATGCTATGTGTCATTCTAATTAATGCGATATTCTCGGAAACAGGAAAAATGGCAGAGTTGCTCCTCCTTTTTAAGTCTAGGTTGCCTGTAGCAGATTCTAGACCACCGGCTCCCATGGAAGCTGATTTTGATTGACAGGAGGGTCTGTTTGATGTCACAGACCCTTTGTCAACTGGACAGATCTTTGTTGGAGAAACACAGGCTAACAAAGATGCTGTAGTCATTTGGCTCTTTATGATGTGTGTAATTACAAGATTCCATAACAGCGAACTATAATTAAGGCAGTTTGGGGTCAGTAAAATTTTATTTATTTATTTATTTTATAAGCATTGATTTCCTGAATGTACAACAAGTTCTATGGAAGATTGGGATATAAAGGATGCATTCTATTAGATGTGTGATTTGACACATCTTGTAATATCAGAAGTGAAATTCCCTTCATTAAGAACAGGTTTAAGTGTAATTGAGTAATCCATAAAAAAAATCAGGCAGAAAGTCAGAGGGTTTGGTTTCTGTAGCCTTAGGCCTGTGTTTTAGTCTCAGGCAGGTATATGCAGGTATCCCACAGGTGTCTATACTACAACCAATTTCGTCTGGAATGATCTTACAACTGATTAGCGAATAGGTCAAACAAGGTTAAAGCTTTAAAGTCCCACATCAGTAGCTTTTTCAGCCTTCTATTTGTTAAGGAGAGACTCACGTGATCACTGCCTATCAGTGAGTAACAAAGCAAGCCTTTTTCTGTTTGAACTTTTCTGAATGAAGTTTTGAATCATTCCCTTCTCTCTTTGACAGAGAGAGCGATTGCTTTGAAGTCTCACTTGCATAGAAACTGTTTTTTTTTTAAAAAATATATACCATAAAAATGTCAAATAAATAATCCATGTGAATTTTGAAGCCTTTTCATAGATCAAATATGGTTCCATTAGGGCTTTGCATCAGGTTTAAGTTGAGATCTACAATGAAGATTTCTAGAGATCAATGGCTTAAATTTTAATCTGTTTATTCCCAAATTAGTATGACTTCAAAAGATAAAAAATGTATGGGCTGCTTTTATATATATATATTTTTTTTCATTTGGCTTTTTGGAGCTTGACCGCCAATATATACTGTAAAAAATATCCTTTTGTGTTCTCCAGAAGTAACTAATTGAGACAAGTAAATGATGACTATATATATATATATATATATATATATATATATATATATATATATATATATATATATACAGTTGTTGTTTTGGGGGGGTGGGGTGGTGTAACGTACTATAGCATTACAACATTAGTGACTATTAGTTTATATACACTATTTTCTTGTGAGCTGAGAAAAGCTAATTATATTGAATTAATTGAATTCATTATATTGAATGTAAAATAAAAATATAATAGTAAATGAGGCTGCAAAACAATCACAATTTAGCTTTGCAATTATTAAAGGCTGCATTTTAATTACATAACTAATACATGACATATTTTATAGTTAAACATGTGGCACATTTCATTATTATAATTATTGAATATTCTTTATTTTTTTACACTACAATTGTAAGTTACAACAATTACATGCTATTGCCATTTTTATAGTTAGAGTTAACATATACTAATTAGTTGCTTGTTTTCCAAGAGTGTTGATATGTGTGTGTGTGTGTGTGTGTGTGTATATATATATATATATATATATATATATATATATATATATATATATATATATTAACCACAAGTAATTTTGAGATTCAAGAAATTTCAAAAACTGTAATAAATACATAAAAAATTGTGTATGTTTTAAGTATTTAAACTAATTTCTATTACACTAAGTTCAACTAAGTTCATATTTACCATAATTAAATAAAATTGCAATATTATTTTCAAATATAATTAAAAACAAATTTTTTGAAGCCCTTTGAACTTAAGTATATAGCAATGAAACACCAGCAAAAAAGAAAAAGAAAATGAAAGAGGAAATTTTGGGTGATGAATAGTGTCATGTTGTGTTTATTCAGTGGGGTCTGTGGTTGTGACTCAGGCTGGAGTTTGATCATTTCAGTAAATCATTTCAGTCACTCTGACGGCTATGATATTCTGATGAGCTGTACACAATGTGAGTCACCTGAAGAGAACAAGAAACTGACAATTGAAGGAGCCAGTAAAATTTAATTAAATTAAAAAGAAGCACACTTCCAGCAACAACTTATGCACATGTACGGATTTAGATGTGTTATAAATATATATATCCGGATTTAGATAAATATATATATAATTAATAAATAAACAAAACCTATTTTTGTAAAATATGTACATGCATGTGTGTGTGTTTATATATACATAATAAATATACACAGCACAAATAAATACATTATGTAAACAAAATCTTTTATTTTTGAATGCTTAAAATAGATTGTAATCTTTGTAGCTAATCACTTTCTCAACAGCACATAAAGCCATTTGACTTTCAACTGTGATCAGTTTAGTCCTTGGTAGTGCAACTGAAGCAAACCATCAAGTCAGGAGATGGACACAAAAACTTTTCAAAGGCTTTATCAATGCCTAGAAGCACAGTGAAGTCTATTATTAAGAAGTGGAAGGTATTTGGTACAACACAGAGCCTCCCTGGATAAGGATGCCGGAGGCAACTGGTCAGAGAGATGACCAAGAGGCAGAAAGTAACTCTGAAACTGCTGTAGGAATTTATTACAAAGAGTGTTCATTGTGTGCATGTGACAATATCACAAATTCTCCATTAATGTGGCTTGTTTGGAAGGGTTGCAAGAAAAAAGCCACTCCTCAAGAAAGAACACACGGCCAGAAAGATGTCAATGGGAAGAAGGTTTATTTTCCAACATGACAATAACCCAAAACACACAGTAAAACTGACACACAGTGGTTGAAGGAGAAAAAGGTGAATGTTCTTGCACGACCGAGTCAGAGCCCAGACTTAAACCCCACTGAAGATCTGTGGAATGACTTACAGGCTGGGTCACCGGTTCAGAGGTGGCTCAACAAAATACTAACAAAAGGAGGTGATAATTTTTCTAACTGTGAAAAAACAGTGGATATGTTTTTTTTCTTTTTCCTATATATTGTTGCTATCTATCTATCTATCTATCTATCTATCTATCTATCTATCTATCTATCTATCTATCTATCTATCTATCTATCTATCTATCTATCTATATCTATATCTATATATATATATATATATATATATATATATATATATATATATATGCAAGTATGTAAGTATTTATTTATCTATAGCCAGAAACATTACAGTTGATTGCACTCATGCGTCATGATGGTGTTTGTTCAAATGTAAAATGACTATGTGTAGTCATTATTTATTTTTTGTTTCTTTGTATTTTATCATATGACCTAAGATACTTCATGTCTAACTGTAGTACTTTGATATTACAGAGCTGACACTGAAAACTAATGGGTCAATCAGTACAGTACAATGTAAGTTCACAGCGCCATCTGCTGGATACTGTGAAGAAGAACGAGTTAGTTTACTACAAGTAATTTTCCATAGGCAATTGTTATTGTGCCAAAGACACATTGGAATATCACAGTAAAGTATTATGGTTATCTATTTATTTTGTCTTTCATCGACCTCATTAAATTCAAGGATGAATGAACCGCACGGTAGAGGTGTGTTTGTGATATGCAAATCAAATGTCTGTTTGTCATGATAATTTGTACCCCTAACCAGACCACGACCAAATTCATTTCTGAGCCATTAAAGATGAACACTGAATAAAATATATAAATGTATAAATTAATAATTTGCATTGTATTTAGCTGCAAAACACTTTATGTTCTTCATTTGCACAAAACTGAATGGCTGATATTAGTGATGCCTGAATTAATAGGTTTGTGTGCATGCAGTCCCACGATGCCCCTTGAGCTGAATGAGTCCTTCTACGTTTGGAAACACACCGTTCAGCCCTTTAAGAGATTTCTTCACAAAAGGCTCAGTATCAGGTGTTTGCCTTCAAACTATTTCATCCAGTCCTTTGGTGTGTCCTCTCCTCACGTGACTTGTGATTTGGCCATTATTTGAATGGAGCATTTACAATGAGAAAGCAGAAGCTGAGAGGTTTGTGTTTGTAAGGTAATTCAACATGTGTAGGCTCAAATATCAGGCTGATAAATAGTGGAAAAATGATCAGGGTGTGGGTTTGAGGAACAGAAGCTCCTCCGCTTATGTTACTGTCCCATTGAAAATCCCAATAGTTTATGCTCAGGGCTTTTTTTTTTTTTTTTTGTGGCTCCAGTCAACCTGTTCTGGGAACGGGCTTCATTGTCCTAAAATAATAATAATAATAATTCAAAGGGTGGCTCCTTTGACTTTTATGTTCAGAATTACAGATGAATCAGTAGATTTTTTAATATGTGGTTGCATCTTTTCTGATTGGCATATTTTGGCTTGATATATTTCAGTGTTTTGGTACATGTAATATTATGTAGCTACAGGGAACATATTTAAGCCTGTAATCTCTTGCCAGGAGCTTAGGAAAGCTTCTTCAGTTCTTTAGGAAACACTCAGACATTAATATTGCTTAATGTGTACACTTCATAGACAGCTTTTATATTTAAACGCTGTGAAATCCCTGTCCTAAAATGGATCTGTTTTATTGCACAGGAATTTTCCAAAACAACAACACCTTATCTCACTCAGCAGGGCAACAGCAAGAGAAGACAATTCTAGCAGAAAATATTATAGTGCAGTTTCAACAGTGAATGTGATAAATCCACTTTATGATGCTCATCAATTTAAATAAAATTCTGTGGTTAAAATTATCTTTGGTATGTATGATTTAGTAATAATAAAAATGACTATTATTATTATTATTTAATAATCATTATTTAATCAATATTTAAATATAAAAAAATCACATTACTTTATATCTTGATTTAAACCATGCATAATCTAAACATTATTATTATCAGTAATATTAATAACAAGAAAAAAAATAGTTTTATTTGTAATATTATGCAATAATTAAATTACTAATCTTATTATTATTTAATAATAATAAATATTCAATTTATTTTAAAATATTTAAACTGTTTAACTTAAACTGTGTACAACCAAAGCATACAACCAAAGCATCATTATCAATAATATAAATAACAATATATGTATTAATATTATTAAATTGTTGAATAATTTTATAACTAAATTATTGTTATTATTATTCGTAGTAGTATATATTTAATATTAAATATGTAAATGAGATGTAAATATCTAAATGGATATTTTATATAGCATCTGGTTTAACAACCTATTGCATGTTACTTCAATTTAATTTATGATTGCTCTCTCAAATAAATTCATTTTATATTAGGCTTATTGATAAACTAATGTATCTGGTCGTGATGTTAATATGATGTTCACCTCCCTTTAAGAGCGCTGCGCCTTTAAGAGCCATGCAGCGGCGCTGGTGTGTGCGCGCTCGTGCGCGTGCGTGTATGTGTGTGAGTGAGTGAGAGTGTGTGAGTGTATGTGTGTGTGTGTGTCAGCCGTACCCATCATGGCCCCTGAGCAGCAGCTGATCAGACGGACCGCGGCTCCGCCGTCCTCCTCCAGCGAGCAGCGGCACCGGTGAGGAGGCTCCATGTGTCCTCCATCCTCGGTCAGATATCTGAGCAAGAGGGCCGCTCTCCAGCCGCCCAGCGCGAACATGAATAGGGATTATTCCATTAATCTATCGGTGCAGCGAGTGCTGAGCCTTTGGGTCCAGGGCACGGTGCCAACCCTACAGCACTTCACAGGTACGTTCACATTAGGAAGAAAAAAATCCGGTGAAACGGGTTCTTGTGTCTCATCCAAACGCGCACACGCCTCTCCACACCGGCCAGTCTATTGTACCGGCAGACGCACGAGCAGCTGCGCGCATTCTATCTGAACAAGGTCACACTTCACATCACACTAACTGTGTGCTTACATGCCAAATCAATAATGTATAATGTTATGCATCGCATTTATTACTTAATAGCTACCTCTTATATTTTAAGTGTGTACCTTAGATGATGGCAGTACCATGGTACTTCGATATAGCCTACTATGATACTGATTACCATATTCATCTGTTGTGTTACCAACATCATAGTATTGTAAAAGATTTAGTGTTGGTGAAAACATGACTTTACTTTGTAACATATTCATAAGACATGGCAACATTCCAAAGTACTTTTCGTAAGGGTAAAGTTTTTGTAAATTACATGGTAGGCTATATTAGTATAGTAATCATTTGGTATTAAGGTGTAGTATTGTGTGCATTACTTAATATCTATTACATTATATTTTAAGTGTGTATTTCCAGCTATGTCCCTTGTGTAGCACAGTTGGTATAATAACTTGGTACTTTAAAGCGTTAGTTCACCAAAAAAAAAAAAAAAACAACAAAAAAAATTAGCCTGTTTTACTCACCCTCACTGCATCCTAGGTGTTTGTGACTTTCTTCTTTCAGACGAATATCTATGTTACATAGAGGGTGAGTATTTATATATGTGTGTGTGTGTGCTATACTATTTGTTAGAGAAAGGGTAGAGAGACTAACAAATCAATCGTTTAATAACATCCATTTCATACATGCACAAAAAATTGCAACATTAAAAGGAAAGAAAATATTATTGCTGTATTTGTTCATACAATTATGGGTGTAGCTACCTTATCTAGACCCTTAAAAAGGAAATGAACTATACTTTGGGCGATATGGGGCAGTTTTTCCATAGCAGGTTACACCCTTGACATTGAATAGATGTTTTCACACAGTAATGGTGTTGACTAACAGCCAGACTAACACAGAGTAACCACACAATCTACATGGCAAAAGACTGTATAATGCTGCAGAAATAAAGCCCACGAGCACGGTATCATGTGGAGACCAATATGGTGACGGTAACTACTTACTATTACTCCACTACACAAGCTGAGAGCCGCCAAAAACAATGCAATGACTGATGGCTTTAGATTAACTAAAGATTAATGAGTGGCACAATGCTTTTCAAAGGTTCACATCAGACTGGCTGCATACATTAGTGCACTAGTGAAGTGCAGTTCAAGTGCATGAGCAACAATTGTTGCTCCTGTAAGAAAATACTAATACAAACAACAAAAAAGTACAATGGTAATATGTTTTTTGTACATAGAGCTATGGTAAAAAACCATGGTTTGGACACAACTAACAATATATATATATATATATAATATATATATATTATATATATATATATATTTGTTAGTTGTAGGTCAGTAAGTGTTGGTGAGTTTTACAGGCACATGTACATTTTACAGCCCTTTCACTTCTGAGATTTGGCCAGATTATAATTTATGCAATATCGTGGACATCTGGCATGACGCAACACATGAAGCAGCTTGTAGGATTGATAGCATGTGAGGACTGATGTAGTTAAAAAAACGTACAAACCATTACTCGCCCTCTTTTTCATTCCAAACCAATATGCTATTTTTTTTTTCATCCAAAAAAATAGTTTTGAAGAAGTTCTTTGTAATCCTTCTCTAAACAAAAGCATTCAGAGTGTCCACGACAGTCGAGCTCCAAAAAGGGGCCCCCCACTTTTTTTTTGTTGTGCAACTGTATACTGGTTTGGAAAGATATAAAGGGTGAGTAAACTGACGGAATATTCATTTTTAGCAGGAGAACATAATAAGATGAGGTTGCACATCAGCTGTGGCTTCAGACCATCAATCAGAACGTCCACCTCAAAAGCCCCTGCTGTTGACAGAGACAGCTGTGCTCAGACGGCTCTTATGCAGTAGACGTCTCTCTTTGTGATGATGTGAAGGAACAGCACAGGTGCAGAAGCAGAGGCACAGAGACTCAAAGAGAACGCAGAGAGATTATGACAAACTCCCACTCAGGAGGAACGTTAATGGCGTTTCCTGTTTTGGTCAGTGGAACAAGCATGTTTAGTCATTTCATTTCCTTTTGCTGTTTAGAGAGGAGACAGATGTCTGCATGCTTAGCAGTTGTTTCTGCCTTTGGGTGAACAGTGCATTATTAGAAACTTCGGTTTGTCCGGGTTATAAAAGTGAGATTATTGAATATATTCTAATATATTCCTGTGGTGCAAAGCTGTATTTTCAGCATCATTACTCAAGTTTTCAATGTCACATGATTTTTCAGAAGTCGTTTTGATATGATGATTTGCTGCTCAAGAAAAATGTCTTTTTATCAATTTTGAAAAAAGTTGTGGTGCTTAATTTTTTTTTAAACCATGATTTACCGGGTTATTTGATGAATAGGCAGTTCTAAAGAGCAGTATTTATTTGAAAAATTTTGTAATATTATAATTGTTTTACTGTCACATTTGAACAATTTAACTCACCCTTGCTGAATAAAACTATTTATTTCATGATAGTGTATATTACAAGAATATATATTTCTGAAGAAAATTTGAGTTGTGCTTTCCTGTGAAATACTTGCTATCGCAAGGGGATGTGAGTGTTTAAAAGGGTTGTTTCCAGGGTTTTTTTTTTTTGGTGTTTTATCATCTGCCAGACACTGCTAATAATAATGTCACTGATATCTTGATATTCAGTGGCCGTGTTTCCTTTGCAGAAGTAGAAACTTTACTGTCTTGAAAACAAAGCTTTAACAGCGTATTATTGGAAGAGATCTGTGAGATTGCTTCTTCTCATTTTAATGATCTCAGTTAGCATCTCGTTTTTTTTATTATCCGGTCCTGTTTATTGTGGTTCACCACAGAGTTAGTACTTGATGATGGTGTTTTTTTTTTTTTTTGTATGTTTGCTAAATTGGAGTTAGAGGTTTGGCTATTTGTATGTGCTGTACATCATTATATGCTGATTATGAAGAACTTAGTTTCTGTTGACAGCCTGACAAAAGAAGTTTTTTGTCATCTCGGAAATTGCTTTGTGGACACAACCAGCACCGAGGGCATTTAAAAAGGCCTTTCACATGCTCAGTGCTTTACACTGACTGAACCCATCCCTTTTTTTTGTTGTAACAATATGACTTCAAAATATAGCCTGATTATGTTGTTATATAACTGTAAACAATTTGAAAGAATGAATTTTGGCTTGTCCACTTGGCTTATCCTTGATGCAATCGAAAGCCCAATTCTTTGCTAATTGTATATAATATACATATAATTTTTTATGTTTTTATGTTTTTATGTTTAACAAAGGACTTGTTAATAATTTTAATTTAGTGACTGAAGAATATGTAAAAGTATGATATTTAGGATAAAAAACAAACAAACATAAGATTAATATCATTTATTAAGATGGGTGTCCAACTTAGAGAATCGCCAAAATTATTATGAAACCATCATAGTTAAAAATATGATATTTCTTATGATTTATGATAAAATCATATCAAAATAAATAAAAAATCATATGTATTAAAGCCATATTAAATGATTAGGGTATCTCCTTCAAGAATTAATGACCAAAAATAAACAGAAAATAGTATAAACTGCTGAATTGATTGTTTTGCACAAGTAGAAACTTTACACATTATGTAAAACATATTACTTTAGCTGAAGCATATGTATCAATACTGGATGCATCTGTCATTTATAAGATTGTTAAGCAAAACAAATCATGTTTATGATTTATTTTCATACAAAATATGTTGTGTCATCAATGTTCATTAAATGGGATTACATTACATTACATTCTGTCTTTGAGTAGTTAAAATACAAGTCTTTGTGAGTGTTCAAATAATGTCTAAGTGTCTCTCTATAGTATCTAGTATTGTGGGTCAGTAGTATATTGAAGCGATGCTTTTCATCTGTCTCTCTGTGTTCCAGGATCTCTGTGCTTCAGTTTATTCCTCTGTGCTAAAGTCTGTCTCAGTCTCTCTTCTAGTTCTCTTCCTTGTCCTAACGTGTCTCTCTTCCTGCTTGAGTGTCTGTTGTCCAGTATTTGTGTGTTATCTGTGCTTTTTGTTGGCTGAGGCAGTAGGCAGTGCCACCTCATTCCTGGCACAGCATGGCTCTGAGGCTTTTGTGTGCGTCTGCCTCAGTTAACTGATAACACAGTTTGATGGACATCTCTCTGTGTTACGGAAGTCAGTCTGTTTATATTGATGTGTGTGTGTTTGTGTGTACAGTATGGGTTTACAGACTTCCAGACAAATATATCTCTGTCTGGATGTTACTTCTCACTTATCATGTGAGTGGCCGCTAATAGCTTAATCAATACATTGTGTTTGTGTGTTAGTGTTTAGTTTGGATTACTGAGCTGTATCATTACATATAGGCGATGCTCCTATCCTGATCAAGGTGCTTTTATTTGATCAAAATTACTGTAAAAACAGCCAAATATTATTGCAACATAAAATTTGTGTTTTCTTTTTCAGTATGTTTTAAAATGTAACTTATTCCTGTAATGAAAATCTGAATTTTCAGCAGCCACTACTCCAGTCTTCAGTGTCTTATGATTCGTCAGAAATCATTGTAATTTGCTGATTTGCTGCTTAAGCAACATTTATTATACATTTTGAAACTTTTTCCCTTAGAGATTGCCCAACTTTTTTTTTTACTCAGCAATTCTTTGTAAATTTCACAAATAGCAACAAAAAAAACAATAAATTTAATTAAAAGGAAATTTTGAAGTAGAAAGATGGAAATAGTATTTTCTGTACTCCAATACTCTTTTTTTTTTTTTAAAGCAGTAAAAAGCAGTTCCCTGCAGTAAAAACTGTTTTCAACTTTGGTAATAATACAAAATATCAGCAACTCAGCATATTATAATGATTTCTCAAGGCAACACTGTGGCACTGAAAACTGGAGTAATGCTGCTGAGAATTCAGCTTTGCATCACAGGAATAAATTAAAATTTGAAATATAGTGAAATAGAAAACAGTCATTTAAAATTGTAATAATATTTATATGCTTCAGGGTAAACGAACTCGAATCAGCACTATCCACCGTTGCATGTGCAAATATGCAGTCCATTATTTGCCGCATTCTTTTTGACATGTTAAATTACAGTATTTCTGCCTGAGCATGTGGTTTCTCAAGCATTTCTCGTTTATGTGGAGCTGCATTTCCCAGAATTCATGACAACAGCAGTTTGATAATCAGTTTCGTTGTTGAGCTAAGATGCTCGTCCATGTCTTGGAATCTTCTGGAAGGCTTCAGAGCCGACTCGTTCCCTCTCTGGGTTTATCAGTGCAGCCAAACTGCCCATTTACTCCCCCCAGAGCTGTGTGGACTAGACACTTAAATAATAACAGTCTCCAAGCTCATGGCGGGAGTGTGAAAGAGAGAGAGTAAATGTAAGTAGAAGAGAGAGTTTACGAGAAAGTGATGTTGGAGACAGTGGGAGAGTATTTATGAGCTTCACTGTTATAAGTACGGTATGTTCTGCTCTGTTACGATGTGTTCTGACTCGAGAGTATTTCTTTAAATATGGGTATATTTGGTCATACAGTTTTCATTTATTTTATTTTATTTGTTCCAAGAGTGCATATCCTTACAGAATTCTGTCATTTGTAGACAACACATATGTGCACCACATGTGAAATTGTTTAGTAGAATTACGAGGTGGAAACGAAATTCGAAACATTTTTGGACTGACTCATTCTAATGTCTTGCGATGGCTAATTTAATTCCCAGAATCTATGTATCCTAAACGTACACAACGACAGATATTTTCATGCTTTTTCAATAACTGGACAAAATTACAGCTTGATTGAAAATAAAACATTGTTCACAGATTATATTTACCTGGATTTTTCATTGCTTCAATGCCACTGTTCAAAACATTGGGGTCAGTAAGATATGTCTCTTATGCTCACCAAGGCTTAATTATTATAATTACAGTAAAACCAGTAATAAATATTATTACAAATTAACATATCTGTATGCTGTTGTAATATATTCCTGTGATGCAAAGCTGAATTTCAGCACCATTACTCCACGATCCTTCAGAAATCATTCTTATTATTTAGAATTTCTTAGTATTGATGTTGAAAACAGTTGTGCTGCATACAGTATATTAGTGGAAAAATAGCTGACTGTGGTGAAAATGTCATCAACAACAAACAAAATAACAATGGCTTTTGATATTTTGAGGTGAAAATGCCCTTGAAAATTAATTAAAAAAAAAGGTTGCACTGTTAATTTAATAAGTTAATATATAAACTGTCTACCTAAATTTGAACTCTGGTTTGTTAGTGTTCCTTTAACAGAAAGAAATAAGAACACGCAAGAACAAGAACGTGTTTGACAGTGACAGAAAATCATGAATGATTTCCACGATTTTGATTCAGAATGACTTTCTATGTCACAGTGTTTACGGTGCTTCACCATCCATTTCCAGTGTGAATCATCAGTAACTGTTTTAAACAATATTAGAGTAACATTTTCACTCAGACTGGCACTTGCTGAATTACACAAGCAGTTGATATTTATGCATAAGCTTTCTGAAAGAAATTCTGCTGATTTGCATTTTTGGCAACCAGCTATCTTTCTAACCGGTTTGTTGTCTCTGTATCTGTGTCTGTGTGATTTGTCTCTGCAGAAATGTGGTACTGGGTGTTCCTGTGGTGTCTATTCTCGTCTCTGTTCGTTCACAGTGCCATGGGTCTGCTGATGTGTGTGACACTGCAGCGTCATAAGAGAGGACGGCTCATCACAGTGGTGCTCATCAGCGTGGGGTTCCTGGCTTCTCTCACCGGCGGGGTCATCACCAGTCAGTATTCGCACACTTCTGCTCTTCTTATCAACCTTTGTGGATAGGATCATTTTAGAAATAAGTGTGCATGTTCATAAACACAATATGCCATTGATATTATTAAATGTCCCTGGTCATTTTGTGCATGATTTATTAATGCACAGTTTTGTGTCCGTAATCTTCAATGCATTTTGTTTTTCTCAATTCTGAAAACACTTTTTCTGCTGGTACAATTAGGCTAGGAAATATTTATTTTCCAATTCGATTTTTAAATTTTTGTTAATTCAAAAATTTCATGCATAGTGTATTCTGGAAGACTATTTAAGTTAACATTTTGTAAATATTTTTTTATACGAATGATTTTTTTGTGACTAATAAAATGCATTTGTAATTAGTAATGTACCAAAGCTAGCAACCAAAATTAAAGTTTTAACTTAGCTGAGAAAAGGAAAATAATGTTAATAATCAGCACTCAAATAAAACTTGTTGTATATAAAAATTTAAATTGCACATAAAATGCATATTTTTAATGATATATTGTTAAAATACAGACATTTAAACAATGGCTGTATTTAAAACTTGTTTTTTTATGACATATTTATTCCAACATATATTAAGTAATGAAGACCACAGGTGAAGTAAAAGCATATGTAATATAGTGCATATATTTAGCAAAATGCTGTTCTCTAGAGTTATATTTTCTAGCTGAGTTTATAGATATTAATTGGCTTCCCTGAGGTAAATATAATGTGTTTTCTGTGGTTGAAACACGGATTTAGCCATGATACATTTCAATAAGTTGTACTGTTTCTTTCAGCATACCCTCTGATGTTCATTAATAGATTTTTATTTTGTGCTGTGATTAGTAGTAAAACGGTATGAGATGAGGTCAAAAATGACATTTATTATTTTAATTTTGATTTATAGCATTAATTAAACTTCACTGCTTTGGTCAGTGACTTCAGCCCTCCAGAACTATTGTGGCTGAAAAAAAAAAATGTTTTTGGACAAATATTTTTGGTTGCCAAAATTTCAGTCCATCACTATAATGTAATATATCATGAAGGTTTTAAGGAGATTATGTAGTTGGGCAGGGTGTCAATGAAGAAGCTGTTCTCCAATCGAGCACAAAAGGAGTTTGGCTCCATTTACAGTGGGTATTGAAAAGAATCAACCCCTTTTAAATTAATCACAGTTGCTTTGAAGCAAAAACAAAAACTGTCTCTGTCTTCATTTTAGGTGGCAAAGCAAAATTTGATGATTTTAAAGGGGGTTGATTCTTTTCTATACTCACTGTATTTATAGCTGGACACTAGTGTCTGTTCCTAGAGGTCTGCTTTATTATTAAGATTGATTTTGCGAAGAGAGAGAAAGAGAGTGAGAGACATTTACTGAGAGCCACATTACACACACACATTGCCTGTTACACGCAGTGACTTATATGTACATTGACCTACAGTACAACAGGCGTTTAGACAAACACACTGAATCATGTCACTAAAACATTTAATAAAATTCAGATATCTGCTTAGAGAACATAAATGACTGAGCCAGGCTAAAGTGTTTTCCAGTCTGACATCTTCTGAGTAAATCTTTTATTTTCTATTAGTAAGACTCTTACACACAAACAGGAGCCTGAAAGCACATTCACTCTTTGAATATTTGCTTTAAACTGATCATATTTAATTTTCTTGCAAATGTAAAATAAACGTTTGAAGTTTTATGTTAGATGTCCCCAGTCTATTTAGAACAATCTTGAAACAACCATGAGTTTATTCAAATATGACCGCCCACATTTATGTGTCAACTCCTGTTTCCAGTATTCAGCATGTTGTCTGCTTAATTGTACAGGTCAGAGAGAAGGTAAAAAAGTCATGGGAACTTACAGTAGATCATAACTGTTTTTCTGCTGCTGATCTTTTTAAGATGCTTGGCTGAATTTGGCATTAGTTTGAGAGTCAGTTTTTACAAACATAAAAAAAAAACATTTAGCAACTTTATTGAACTTCAGAGAGAAATTCAGACTGTACATACAAATAGAAGTGGACTTTAAGCTCTTAAGGCTTTAAAGCTGATGTTGACTTTGCAACAGCCACAGTCATAGAAAACATCTCTTTTTCAGTTTTAGACTTGTGATTGCCCAGGGGAAGGTTTTAACCTTTTACATACTGCTCTTTCGTGGCTCATTAAACCTGAAGGTCTCTTTAAGGTTTTGTGTCATATTATGTATATATATTATAGAACAAAGAACAAATAAACATGGGACACAAAATAACCACCACCACCCTAATTGCCATAGCGACCACCTAAAAAATGCCCTATCAACCACCCGGTTTCTGTTCAGTCTCTGTATTTTGCTCAGCCAAATGCCCTTAGTATCTGTATATAATTGAATTATAATTCCATAATCAGTACCATATTATATATTCATTTGCTAGTTTTTGACATTTCAGATTTAGAAAACTTTTCAAATTTTATATGGCATAGCATAGCAACACCCGAGCATTTCCATAGCCACTGCAAAGCATCCATCAAGAACCACCCTAGCAACTGCATATCAACACCCTAGCAAAAAACTAGCAATGACTCAGAATACCCTACCAACAGCATAGCAGCACCCTAGTAACCACATAACAAAGTAACACCCTAACAACCACCCAAAATATCCTAGAAACTGCATAGCAACAACTTAGTTACCACCCAGAATATCCTATTAACCGCACAACAGCAACTCCATAAACTCATAGCAAAGCAACACCCTAACAACCACCCAGAATACCCTAACAACTGTATAGCAGCACCCTAGCAACCACCCACAACAACCTAACAACTTCATAGCAACACCCTAGTAACCAGCCACAACAACCATGCAGCACCTTAGTAACCTCATAGCAAAACAACATCCTAGCATCAACCCAGATCACCCTAAGAACTGCAAAGCAACACTGTAGCAACCACCCACAAGAACCTAGCAACCACCCACCACACCCTACCAAGTGCATAGCAAAGCAACACCTTAACAACCACCCAGAATAATTTTCTAGCAACTATCTCTGTCTATTACGGAAGTTCTAAGCGGCCATGCATTATAATATTTTTTCTTCTTGTTTTCTCATTATAATGACTTAATTTTCTCGTTATCTCGACATAACGAAGTTCGTTTTCTCGTTATAACGACTTCATTTTCTCGTTTTCTCGACATAACGAAGTTCGTTTTCTCGACATAACGAAGTTCGTTTTCTCATTATAACGAATTAATTTTCTCTAAGAAGTTACAAAACTGCGCCAGCAGGTGGCACTATAGACCTGAATATAACTGATGGGGTGTTGTACACTATCCACTTCACTGTACGCGGACCTTCCTCGTGATCACTATAATTTGTGCAGTTTTCATTACTGACATTTAATTAATTCATAAATGTTAAATGCTTGAATCAATATGAATATTTTGTGTATTAAGTTCCTGCTAGATGCATGAGTTTCACCAACGCGTTCTGTGTCATAAAATAACTGCTTATCAAAACCAAGGTTGACATCACTGTATTCTGTTTATCTACAGTAGGACGGGATTTAACGATGTAGGCTGATGTGCTTCTTTTCCCTATTACTAATCTTTATTGTTAACCATATTAATGAGAAATGTGATGTACAGTATTGTTCAAAATAATAGCAGTACAATGTGACTAACCAGAATAATCAAGGTTTTTAGTATATTTTTTATTGCTACGTGGCAAACAAGTTACCAGTAGGTTCAGTAGATTGTCAGAAAACAAACAAGACCCAGCATTCATGATATGCACGCTCTTAAGGCTGTGCAATTGGGCAATTAGTTGAAAGGGGTGTGTTCAAAAAAATAGCAGTGTCTACCTTTGACTGTACAAACTCAAAACTATTTTGTACAAACATTTTTTTTCTGGGATTTAGCAATCCTGTGAATCACTAAACTAATATTTAGTTGTACGACCACAGTTTTTTAAAACTGCTTGACATCTGTGTGGCATGGAGTCAACCAACTTGTGGCACCTCTCAGCTGTTATTCCACTCCATGATTCTTTAACAACATTCCACAATTCATTCACATTTCTTGGTTTTGCTTCAGAAACAGCATTTTTGATATCACCCCACATGTTCTCAATTGGATTAAGGTCTGGAGATTGGGCTGGCCACTCCATAACATTAATTTTGTTGGTTTGGAACCAAGACTTTGCCCGTTTACTAGTGTGTTTTGGGTCATTGTCTTGTTGAAACAACCATTTCAAGGGCATGTCCTCTTTAGCATAGGGCAACATGACCTCTTCAAGTATTTTAACATATGCAAACTGATCCATGATCCCTGGTATGCGATAAATAGGCCCAACACCATAGTAGGAGAAACATGCCCATATCATGATGCTTGCACCTCCATGCTTCACTGTTTTCACTGTGTACTGTGGCTTGAATTCAGAGTTTGGGAGTCGTCTCACAAACTGCCTGTGGCCCTTGGACCCAAAAAGAACAATTTTACTCTCATCAGTCCACAAAATGTTCCTCCATTTCTCTTTAGGCCAGTTGATGTGTTCTTTGGCAAATTGTAACCTCTTCTGCACATGCCTTTTTTTTAACAGAGGGACTTTGCGGGGGATTCTTGAAAATAGATTAGCTTCACACAGACGTCTTCTAACTGTCACAGTACTTACAGGTAACTCCAGACTGTCTTTGATCAACCTGGAGGTGATCATTGGCTGAGCCTTTGCCATTCTGGTTATTCTTCTATCCATTTTGATGGTTGTCTTCCGTTTTCTTCCACGTCTCTCTGGTTTTGCTCTCCATTTTAAGGCATTGGAGATCATTTTAGCTGAACAGCCTATCATTTTTTGCACCTCTTTATAGGTTTTCCCCTCTCTAAACAACTTTTTAATCAAAGTACGCTGTTCTTCTGAACAATGTCTTGAACGACCCATTTTCCTCAGCTTTCAAATGCATGTTCAACAAGTGTTGGCTTCATCCTTAAATAGGGGCCACCTGATTCACACCTGTTTCTTCACAAAATTGATGACATCAGTGATTGAATGCCACACTGCTATTGTTTTGAACACACCCCTTTCAACTAATTCAACTAATTGCCCAATTGCACAGCCTTAAGAGCGTGCATATCATGAATGCTGGGTCTCATTTGTTTTCTGAGAATCTACTGAACCTACTGGTAACTTGTTTGCCACGTAGCAATAAAAAAATATACGAAAAACCTTGATTATTCTGGTTAGTCAAATTGTACTGCTATTATTTTGAACAATACTGTATATGTAAAATCCATAGGCTAATTTAATTCAGTTTTGTTCTATAATGTTGTAATCGTTTTTTCTACACACACACACACACACACACACTACACATAGCCCTACACATGGTCGCACTTTTCAAACAGAAGCTTATAACACACCTGAAATCTGCCACATCATATAATGAATACTACAAATTATAAATTATATATAATTTTATTTCAAATAAAGGGAAAATGAAAAGTGAGTTTAATCCAAGCAGCTCTAATTTCGCGGTGTAGCCATTTAAACATGTTAATTAAAAAAACAAAACGTTCGTTGTACTGTCTCTGGAAAAATCAACAGTGATTGATCAGCCTTTATTTATATACAGTATTGTAGACCTTATTAACTAGGCGAAGCTAAATTTGCTGAAATATAGGCTACAGTAAGAGCGCCTGCATGGTTGTCCATCAGATGCCTGTCAAAGTTGAGTTTGTTACTATAGCAACAGTAAAACTGTCATGTTGTTATAACGAGAAAACAAACTTTCGTTATGTTGAGATAACGAGAAAAATAAGTCGTTATAACGAGAAAACGAACTTCGTTATGTCGAGATAACGAGAAAAATAAGTCGTTATAACGAGGAAACGAACTTCGTTATGTCGAGATAACGAGAAAAATAAGTCGTTATAACGAGAAAACGACTTTCGTTATGTCGAGATAACGAGAAAATTAAGTCGTTATAACGAGAAAACAAAAAGGAAAAAAAATATATAATGCATGGCCGCTTAGAACTTCCATAGTCTATCTATCTTTTAAGCTTTAAGCTTTAAAGTATTTCAGGCTTCACAGTTACAGTCTTCTGTCTCAGGTGCGGCAGTAGCAGCTGTGTACCGTGTGGCAGGGAAGGACATGGCTCCTCTTGAAGCTCTGGTGTTTGGAGTGGGCCAGACCGCTTTCACCGTCGTCATCTCATTCTCACGGATCTTGGCCACCCTCTAAATGGACTAAAAGTATCATTTACTGAATCACCCAACAGCCAATCAGCTGGCAGAAGAGCCAGGGAAGAGGTGAGTTGGCTCAAATCACAGAGGTTTGGTCTGCGGTACAAAACGATGAGCTTTACGAGTCATTTATGGCCAATGGACCATTATATGAAACCCTCTGGAATGGCAGTCTTGGAGAATTTGACATTTTAAGAAGCAAAAACAGCATTATAAGCCAATGACTGAGACTCAATCTACGTGCCAACTGCCTCGATGCAGGATTGAGATGAATCTTGGGATGTCTGTTCATCTTTGTTAAACATTTGTTTAGTTTTTTGCACATGGATCATTTCAGCTTTATGTAAACTGGGTGGTTTTGGAGCTGTAGCTGGGCTGTAACACCAAGATGGATGCACCAAAAACATCCTCTAAGAAGTTGACTGTCATTATGTCTGTCTGTGCTCAAACATTTTCTAATTCTGCTCAGCTGAATGGCCCGAAGCATTCATGTTTGTATTAATATGGATTATCACTCGTCCAGCAGTATTATTACATCCATAACAATACCTTCTTCTCCTTCTCTCGTTTCTCGTTTTCCTTCCACTTTGCACTTGCTGCATTTTGAAAACTGTCTAAATGGTGTAAGATCTGTAGAAAGTTACACTGGGATCCAATATGGACTTTAATTCAAGGAAGTTTATGTGTAATCTGGTCTCTTGTAACCAGTATACATTCACTCATAATGGAAAAATGCCTTATAACAAAATGGAAACATAATGGAACATCAGTACGAATTTTAACTCTGGTATTTAATCAAATGTCAGTTTTAAAGCAAAGAAAACAAGTATTCAAAAAGCCACTATATGGCCTACAACGTCTTATTCTATGTCAAGATGTAAAGTAATCCATCATCTGCTATTATATCATGGACACATTCAAATTTGATCTTGTCCTTGTATAAATACTCCTGTATTTAACATCTTCATGTATGATCCATTTTATCCAGAATTGCTGTGGCAATACTCTCCCTGCTCGAATATGGGGACTCAAACCTCAGGCCTTAAAAGACAAGACAGACGCTTTCTTCCTGGACTTGTCCTAATCAGTTTGAGAGAGTAAATCAATGGGTGATTTTGTCCTCTGGCATCACCAGTTGAACATGAAAAATATATCGTGCTTGAAAGCTCTTGTGTGGAAGTGTACTCTGATGCCATGAGACATAGTGTGTCTTTGCAAACAGATGTGTGAAATTACACTGGTAATTATGCCTTCCATAAGTTTCCATTTTTACTGACGGACTTCGCCAAACAGTTTGAACTACAGTGGAATAGGAGCGAGTGTACTGATGTTCAAATGTTAAAGTAATAGTTCACCCAAAAATGAAAATTTGCTCAAACTCACTCTCAGGCCTTCCAAGATGTAGATGAATTTGTTTGAACAGATTTGGAGAAACTTGGAAATACATCACTTTCTCACCAATGGATCCTCTGCAGTGAATGGGTGCCGTCAGAGTAAAAGCCCTGATAAAAACATCACAATAATCCACAAGTATTCCACACGACTCCATTCCATCAATTAACATCTTATAAAGTGAAAAGCTGCATGTTTGCAATCCATTTTTTACTTCAAACTGTTACTTCTGGTTAAAACCTCTGGTTAGAGTCCTCTATCCATAATTTTCTTTCTCTAGTGAAAAATGTATCTTGTCTGAATCAGGAGAGATATATTATGAGTGAGAACAGTCCAAAACAAGCTCTAAACAAAAATGTCTGTGAATATTGATTTAAGAGGACAACAGGGGATGGACTTCTTCACTGAAGTTTTATGGATTGTAAAGTGACGTGATGTGTAACCAAGCATGGTGTCTCATACTCGGAATTTGTGCTTTGCATTTAACGCATCTACTAAGTGCATGCAGTTACTAAGTGCAGCCATTTTTGCTGCACCACCTGGGTAGCATTTGGGGGTTCGGTGTCTTGCTCAAAGGTTTCACCTTAGTCATGGTATTGAGTGTTGGAAGAGAGCGCTGCACATTCACTCCTCCCACCTACAATCCCTGCTGGTAACGAGACTCGATCCTGTGACCTTCAAGTTTAAAACGCCTTGATGGATTTGTTTCTTACAAATACAAAGCTTTTCAGTTCATGAGACTAATAGATGGACTGGAGTGGAGTGGATTTCTTCAGGATTATTGTGATGTTTTTTATCAGCTGTTTAGACTCTCATTCTGACGGCACCCATTCACTGCAGAAGAACTATTGGTGAGCAAGTGATATAAGGATACATTTCTCAAAATCTGTTCAGATGAGAAAACAAACTCTTGAATATCTTGGATGGACTTAGGGTGATTAATTTTTCATTTCCTGGTGAACAATTCCTTTAAATGGAAAAGGTTTTGAATGGGGAAAAGTGTGGAATGTGACGACTGCTTGTGTTCTACGATACCTCACTGCTGCCACTGGCTTTATTATTGACAAAACTTTCCTTTTTTATCTGTTCCATTTTTATGAACACCATGAATTTTGATGTTTTAATGCTAATTGTAACCTGATAGTTGAAGACCATTTACTGTATTTTGTTGTAAAATTGATTTACATTTGAATGTAAATGTCTGAAAATAATTAATTTTTTTTATTGTTTAGTAGCACTTTTTATAAAGCTTTATATAATGCATCATTAGGGTATTCATAAATATACAGAATAATCAATTATCAAGACAAGAATCGCTGTTGTTACTGGTATAAATAAAGGGATTTGAACAAACTAGTATTCAATTACAGAATAGAACGACAACATTTTTTTTACCTTGTGGACGGAAAAATGGGTGCAAATTATGAATTATTGTTAAAAAGTTTCATAATCATTTCATCATTAAAGCTTCATAATTATCAGCTTTTTTTCATAGCATGTGAAACATTTATAAAACTCAAAATGAGCTTTTCAGTGATTCATCTTTTAATAGCCATTCAATCTCTGCAAGACTGATGCCAAACTCCACCTGTTTATTACTGTATTGGGCATTACAAAAGAGCATATTCCTAATGTTTGTTTGTTTATTAACAGCTCATTTATGTGTGGCCGTTGTGTCAAAGTCAATAATGTCTGATTGTTAGATTAAAACACTATTGTGTGAAACAAGTGATGTATGAAGCCACTGAAACATGATCATTGTTCTGTTGTCATTGACATACTGTTTATTTAAGCCAAAGTATTCCTTATCTCTTCAGCTTTAGGAATGTTTTAATTGAATATGATTTTTATGGAAAGCAATCTTTTTATTATAATTTTTTTTAAATTATGTTTTTTCTTGTCAGAATATCTCAGCACTGATTAATGTAGTCTGAACTACTGAAAAGGCTGATTTCCCATTTGTTGATACTGTGAAAGACTTTCGGATGTTATTAATGAGTTAAGGTATTGATGAGGGTGTTGGATGTAATGGCTATTTACTTATTATCTTATGCAACTTAAAAGGTCATTTTCATTACCAGACTAGCTCTGCAGAGGGCGTCAGTGTACTGTGAATGAGTTTCAAACACATCCTACTGTCAAAGGAAACTGATTGTATGTGTAGAATTATGCAAGTCTAATGCGTTGACCTGATTCATAATGGGTTTCATGAGGGATTCTGTGTGTCGGAAAAGAGTCACTTTTTTGTTGATTAAACATTGGTATGATGCATTTGCCCTTTAATTTATTTGGAAATTAATTACTGAACTATTCAGTACTACGTAGTTTTAGTTAAGCAGTTCAGAATGACAGACTACCATGCTATTTACAATTTTTGCAGTAAACTGCAGATTATTTTTTTTTTTTATGTTTTAGTATTTTGACTTGTTTTGCAGAATACAAATCTAAATATTCTTAAATTAAGATACACAAGATATTAATTCTTGTTTTCAGAAAATTCTTAAAAATGTTAAGCTTAAAACAAGAAAATAATAATAATAATCTGCCAGTGGAGTAAAAAACTACTTTCTAATTCAGAGTGGAAACAAGTCATGTTTGTTTTTCTTATCCCATTGACACATATTTGTAGTTTGTTTTAATCATTAAATATTATTTGTAATTTTGTCTATTTGTTTCAGAAAATAACACATATATCTGCATAGTATACAGTAGGCAGATGGCAAGTATTCCATTCTGAACACAACCATACAGACTTGACATTGTTTTGACAAAATGTTTTGGATTTGAGTATATCAGTTGAATTAATTATGACTTTGTTTATTATTTATTCAGTCCACGTTTGTAGAGAACACAAAATCAACTGTATGTAGTCTTATGTATTTTGCGACTTTAGAGCCCCCTACAGTTAAAAGGGTGGAATTCACTGACTTAATTATAGCGGATAGCTTTACACACATTTGTTGCTTAGCGGAATTTTCTTTTACTGTCTATTTGAATTTTGTACCCGCTCACCAAACTTACTTCCGGAACAGACAATTGTTGGTAGCGCAGAAAAGAAACAGAAGCCATTCGCCTTATTAGAAGGCGGTGTACCATCAGAATGATTTTGAAACTGATATTTTCAAAGTAAAAACGAACATACAGTTGTTTGAAATTGTAAGGGGGAAAAAAAGGAAAGATAATTGGGTAATGTAGTGGCATATTTAACATATCAATTGTGTTTAACATGATTAGCATGATGATGATTAGCTTTAGGTGTCCGTGTTTATGAGTGAAGCTGTAGATGTGTTGAAGTGTTCTCTCTGTGTATGTAGATGTGTTTGAGTGTATCGAAATGCCTTTACTGATTTGAGATGGGGTGTTTTCTCCAAATAAGGTTTGATTTATACTTGTGTTTTGATAAAGTTTGACTGATCAGAATTGTTTTGAAATACTTTTATAGCTGCCTTGAAAATTATGGGTTCATATAACTCTGCCCCATGATGTTAAAGTAATAGAAAGCGTTGCTTTTTGTTGTTTTGCACAGTTTTAAGGGCCATAAAACCAGTTTAGCAGCTGAATTGGCGTCCTTATGACCCAGTCATATTCAGAGCTGCTAATTGGTTGGTTGGTTATGCTTAAGACATATGCTTCTCAAAAAAGTCTTATTTTGAGTTGAAGATGTGGGATGAACAGATGGTAAGATTTCAGGCCTTGGAAATACTTGAGATGGAGAATATTGCAATACATTGAGGGAGATGATACAGCACATCCAAGACAGACACTAGGTTTGTTTCCCCTGTTAACATACTACATTCAGACATGTGTCTGTCATGTGTCTGTACCTCAGTGATTGCATGCAAAAGTGCAACTCCTCTCAGACTTTAAAGTGTGCAAACGGATTTCTGACAATCCCTGTTAAATGCCACTCCGCAAGAAGTGGCATGTGTAGATAGTGTATAATATGTTCTTTTTTAATTTTGTATGAGCAAAAAGCACCTCTAATTATGTACAAATGCTCCTCTGTAAAACACCTTGCGGTCAGTTGAAATAAAAAAGTTTTGCAGTAAAAGTTGCCTTGTGGTCATCACTCACTGATGAAAACTTTTTCAAAACTATGCATAATATATGGAATGTATAAATATTTATGTTTATTCTAAGCTACATTACAAGTTTGGGGTCAGTATAATTATATAATGTTCTTGAAAAACTCTTATGCTCACCAAGGCTGCATTTATTTGATAAAAATGCCATAAAAACAGTATTATCGTGAAAATGTTATTAATTTAATGTAACTGTTTTCTCTTTGTATGTGTGTGTGTGTGTGTATATATATATATTTTATATTTATATTTAATTTATTCCTGTGATGACAAAGTTAAATACAGTCTTTAGTATCACATGATCTTTCAGAAATCATTCTTATAATATGATTTGCTGCTCGGGAAACTTTTTGAAAACAGTTGTGGTATTTTTTTTTTCAGGATTCTATGATTAATAGAATATCTTACTGACCCCAAACCAATCAATGGAAGTGTGAATAATTTATTTATTTATTTTTTACATATAAAATGTACTTATAAAGTGATATTTAGTTGATTTTATAATGTTTGCTTTATTCTTAAATGATTTAAAAAAATCTTTTCTTATGAATAGATGTATTTTGGTCTGTTTGGACTGTCTGTCATCAAACCGTGACTCAATGTCTGGACGTAGTTTGGTTTTAATATAGTCTAGCCATTTTATCTTTTTGGCTCCTTCTTGCTGAATGCAGGGTGAATAGTACAATGTCATGAATTGTATAACCACTCAGAAATCACAACAGAGGTCAGACTGACTCGTTTACTTTTTTTAAGTCACTGCTTACTGATTATATAAAGCGACAAGAAGTGAGTTCATTGCTGCACGGGTCATTTAGCCTCTACAGAGGTCTTTCATCTCTCTCAGACATATTTCCGCAGTGTACCAACCACAAGGCGCTGTATTGGACGTGCAGATG
Organism: Carassius auratus; assembly: GCF_003368295.1. Lineage (NCBI taxonomy): Eukaryota > Metazoa > Chordata > Actinopteri > Cypriniformes > Cyprinidae > Carassius > Carassius auratus. The sequence goes on from NW_020528519.1 coordinate 62,762, forward strand.
CAGTGCACTCGACCCGTACCACCTGCAGACACGGAGACACCCTCCTGGAGACACTCAGAGGGCGCCAAGGTACTATTTTCAGAGACCACTGTTTCAATCTAAATACTAAAAATGGTAGAAATCCTTTAAAACAGGTACAGAGATGGATGTATGATGGCTGCCAGAGAATATAAGAAGCAAGGTTTTGCCACATGACCCTACACTGGCTCTGTTCCAAAACCAACAAGCTCCTTTGCTGTCCAAATAAGCAACTAAAGACAGCAAATGAAATACTCTACATAGGCAGCAACTCTGTGCCATACAAATAGTATAAAGAGATTGATGAGTTTAATGAGTTTGCGATTAGACTTTTACATTTACGTTTGCATGCCACTTTTATCTGTAGTGACTTGGTACCATGATGCAATATTATAGTAAGCATACAAACAAAAAACACGTATACACAGAAAAAAACACAAATACCAATATGGTCAACATTTATTAGACTGAACTGCTTCACTTCATCAAAATGTGTTGAATTAATTAGAATTTTAGTATATTTATTACATTTATTATGACAGCAGTGTCTCTTATAACAGCGAATCTGTTTCATCTGCATCAATAACAGTGGCATATTACAGCGGTAATGACAATTTTACTTAGCTGAGTGTCCGTTTAGTATGTTTTTGTGTTTGAATGGCAGAGAGAGCAGGAGAAATCGAGAATGATGTGCTTTCTGGACAAACTCCAAAACTTAAATATGGAACAAAACGGCAGCTCAATGTCCAACAATTGTGTCATCTGTCTGCCAAGTCACCCCTATTTTGTCTGCATATGCACATCAAAGCCCCAAAAATGAATATCCACCAAAACTGGCCCAGGGCAAAGTATCCTGTGTTGAAGCCTCAACTCCATTTGACTGCTTAGACCTCTGAGGAGCTTTTTAAGTGAACTCACACAGTGCTCATTACTTTAACAGCATAGCTGCGGAAGTTCAACAAGATGGTACAATAGAGTCACAGCAGAGGAATTTAATCAGCTGGTCCAGCAGTCAAAGTTCCCTACTGATTATTGCTCCGTTTTGTTATTGTGCATTTTGCTATCCTTGCATTTCTTATGCCCTGAGAAATGCATGGAGTTTTCAGTTGAGTTTCATCTGTGAATGTCTCGGGTGCTTCTTAGGAATAGTTCAGCCAAAACTGAAAATGATTTCAAGATGAGTTTGTTCCTTCATCTGAACAAATTTGGAGAAATTTAGCACCACATCACTTGATCACCAATGGATCCTCTGCAGTGAATGGGTGCCATCAGAATGAGAGTCCAAACAGCTGATAAAAAGATCACAATAATCCACAAGTATTCCACGCCACTTTATTCCATTAATTAATGTCTTGTGAAGCAAAAAGCTGCATGTTTATAACAAACAAATCCATCATTAAGATATTTTTAACTTTAAACCATTGTTTCCAGCTAAAATCCATAATTCCTCTATCCACATTATTGCTTTCTCTTATCTGAATCAGAAGAGAAATATGCACAGATCAAGTTTATGAGCAAAAAGCTCTAAACACATATATTGGTGGATTTTGATGTGAAAGGAGAATAGGGGATGGACTTCTTCACTAAAGGATGCGTTATTATGGATTATGGATTTAGCCGGAAACAACAGTCTGAAGTTTAACCGTCTTGATGGATTGTTTAGTGTAACAAACACACACTTTTTCGCTTCACAAGAAATTAATAGATAGACAGGAGTCATGTGGATTACTTGTGGATTATTGTGATGTTTCATCAGCTGTTTGGACTCTCATTCTGACGGCACCCATTCACTGCAGAGTCCTCCAAATCTGTTCTCATCAACATCTACATAAAGCCAAATAGTTATGTTTTTATTTTTATGATTATGTTTTCTCTCTGTTTATGTGCTGCTTTGTGTTTTGAGGTCAAATGAAGTTGACAGTAAGTTCATTTGTCACACATATTATCATTCAGTGACATAGGAAACCACCTTGTCATCAATATCCTGTTTTGTCTCTGTAGTTTGTGATCAAATTCCCATCTCTTCGGCTGAACCAGTGGTCCATCTTTATTGTGAATGTGTTTGACCTGGAAATGTTGGGAACACAGAGGGAAACTGCTGTAACGTGATCCACTTAAGAAAAGACGTTTCCATCAGCCCTTCTGGAATTTAAAGAATTGAACAGTGGGTCAGAAAAACATATTCATTATCAAGGGGCAACAGTACAGTGAATGATTTCATATCAAAACAAAAACAAGAAGTGACTTTCCCTGGAACGCTTCTTACTGACGAGGCAGTATGTTCTGCTTTGCCACACATATAGTGTTGATAGGGCACAGAGGACATTTGACTTTATCCAGTTTAGACCAGTTCAGCTTTTGGGTTTTAAGTGAGAGCATTTCACTTTAAATAGAAAACATGGAACAAACAAGGCAGGCAATTTCTCTTAAATTCTTTCAATGTAAAAAATATAAAGCTGATTTTTTTGAAAACAGCTGACTGAGTCAAATGAAATCAACTGTCTCCAAAAACAGCATTTATTCAGATTAAAACGCACAAGATATTATTAGGAACATTAATCAATCACTTTGAAGGATGGCCAGTGGTTGTTTCTGAAATATTTAGTTCTCTACTTATATTCCACATTAAATATAAATAGAAAACTAAATGTATATGTCTGTGTGTGTGTGTATAAAATATATATACATATATTTATTTTTATATTTGATTTTTTTATTTTTATTACTATTTTTATTTATTTATAATTTCTTAGAATGATCTTTTTTAATGTTAAATTATTTTATATAATAAAAAACATTATTTGATTCAAAATTGCAGAGTTAAAAACAACGAAATATATATAAAAATATTATACAACATTCTTATTTATTAACTTCAATTTTTTTTGAATGATTTGCATTTATAAAAAGAAAAAAATAGACCTTAGATTAGATTTGTGTCTTTAATAGCTTGACTGCAACGATTAACTGTTTCTGAAGTTCTTCAAAAGGTTTGTTTTTTTTATCTGAAAACCTAAACTATTTAATAATTTATGTGATTGTAAATTAAGCTATGGATTTTATTTCTGACTTCCAAGAACTGTTGTTTTTGTCCATAAATCTAATTGATGAACTTTCAGATTGGTCTTTTTTTATTGGTAAGACGTGCTCTCGTGTCTAGAAGGCATCCAGACTATAGACCTTCCTGCATTCTTGAACTTGGAAGGGAAAAATAATGAGGAAACAATGTCTGCAAGCAAACCTGACCCCTCAACCTCAACCAATCTTCAATGATAAATTCCTCCCTGGAAGCTTTGAGCTCTGTGATGCGCTCCAGCAGGTCTGGACCTCCAGGGTCCACAGAAATGTCTGACTTCTGCCCCTCCCAATCCCAGAAAAGCAGGGGGGGGGATTTATGATGGTCAGTGAATCACGCTATTTTTAGCAGGGCCTCGAAAATGGACTTGGTCTTCAGCTCCATTGTTTCATAGCGTGCTTTCGCCGGACTTTGCAGCCAAACACAAACAATGGTGTATCCTCACCCCTCGACAGGCGCCGAACAAGGTGCCTGTCCTTTGTTAAGCTCCTTGGGGGAGTGAACGGTGGAGGGCTCTGTCGGGACACCAGCGGGCGGTCGCGTGCAATGACAGGCTAACTGTCACCTGCTGTCCCGGCGCCAGCCATCAACCCGAGGAGAACTGCAGACACGTGTCACTGAGTAAGAGGCTACTAAAATAAAAATCACTCCCTCTCACTTTCACCAGCATATTTGGTCTTTGTTCAAAAAAATGCAAGGCTGGTCCTTGACATTTAAGGATTTTATTACACTCTTATAAGATTTTCCGGAAAAAGCTGATGATTTTAATGTTTTGATGAGGCAACATGAAATTCAGACATTTGTCACAAGACGTGCAGATTGGTGTTATTTTAGTATAACTGTAGTTTTAAATGATTTTTTAAATGAGTTCCATTTTTCATTGTTTTCATTTTCAATTTCAGTTAAAGTTTTAGTAATTATATTTTGTTGTTGACATTTTTATACTTTTTATGTTGACAGTTTTTATTGAATTTAGTTTGTAAATGAGAATGGCAACTAGCTGAAATAATATATATATATTTTTTAATCTTTTTTTTCTTTTTTTTTTTGGTTAATGCTTATTTTAATTCAAGTAATTCTTTTTAAAGTTTTAGATGCAATTAACTATAATAAACCTGGCCTATTTATCCATAAATAACCACAAGGGGGCGTCTGTGGCTCTCACTTTCAATGCTTTCTATGTTTTGATCCCTCAGTTATTGAAACAGTTTTTTTTTGTTCCTCTTTTTTCTTCTTTTTTTTAGCCTTCATATGAACAATTAATATGAAATCACTGTCAAATAATCGTCTCGGACTCACCTAACTAAGTAATATGAATATATTTAACTTCAAACAAATTTTTTAATTTTTGAACAGTATGATTTTTTATGTTTTTAAAAAATCTTCTTCTGCTCTCCAATGTATTATTATGTTGGAAACAGCTGAGTAGATTTTTTTCAGGTTTCTTTGATGAATAGAAAGTACAGAAGAACAACATTTATCGGAAATAGAAATTGTAACATTATAAATGTCTTTATCATCAATTTAAAGCATCTTTGCTAAATTAAACATTTCTGCAATTTCTTTCCCAAAAAATAAAGAAATACTGACTCAAAGCTTTTGAATGGAATAGTGTATAATGTTACAAAAGCTTTTTATTTCAGATAAAACAATTTTTTTAAATATTGATAATCAGCAAATTGGCATATTAGAATGATTTCTGATTAATGTGACACTGAAGACTGGAATAAAGATGCTAAAAGCGCAGCTCTGATTTCAGAAATAAACTACATTTTAAAATGAAGCAGTTCTATAACATTCTGGTTTGGGTCAGCCAGCAAATCAGATTTAAGACTGCAACGGACTGTTAGGGCAGCAGAAAGGATCATTGGTGTGCACCTGCCCAGTCTTCAGGACTTGTACACTTCCAGAGTGTTTTAAAAAATAGCAAATTATTTTCGTTTTTTTTTATTTTTTTATGATTCCCCTCATCCCCTGAGGTAACAACAACTATATTGAAGGGCTTTTATATACAGCAGTCAACAGGTGACCTTAATAATAAATCATTTTATTAGTTTGTGGATTTGCTTGAGCTAGAAAGAACTACTGAACATAAATAAAATGTGCAAAAGGATTAAAACCTTAGAAAGAGCTACTGAATTACTGCATTAAAACTTCCAAACTGACTCAAATGATTCGCGAACCAGTTTCGAACTCCCGAACTGACTCAAATGATTCGCGATCCCCAAACTAACTCAAATGATTCGCGAACCCGCTTTGATCTCCCGAACTGACTCAAATGATTCGCGAACCCGCTTTAAACTCCCGAACTGACTCAAATGATTCGCAAACCTGCTACGAACTCCCGAACTTATTCAAATGATTCGCGAACCCTATACGAACTCTCGAATTGATTCAAATGATCCGCGAAGCCGCTCCAAACTCCCGAATTGATTCAAATGATTTGCAATCCCCAAACTGACTCAATGATTCGCGAACCCACTCCGAACTCCCGAACTGTCTCAAATGATTCGCGATCCCACTCCGAACTCCCAAACTGACTCAAATGATTCGCGAACCCGCTCCGAACTCTCGAATTGATTCAAATGATCCGCAAAGCAGCTCCGAACTCCCGAACTGATTCAAATGATTTGCGATCCCCAAACTGACTCAAATGATCCGCGAAGCTGCTCCGAACTCCCGAATTGACTCAAATGATTCGCGATCCCGCTCCGAACTCCCGAACTGGTTCAAATGATTCACGCTCCATACTCCGAACTAGGAAGAATTAAGCTTGCATTGTGAAGAGCGCTCTGAAAAGCGGCTGTGAAGGCAAAGGATTAAAACTTCTATTACAACAGATGTCCAAATGAACGTACTGGTACGCTAAAAGCACGTTCTGGGCGCACGGAGAGGTGGAGGTACACTCAAGAGCTATGTGACGGTACTGAGTACAGGTGCGAACCGGCCCACTTAAAGCACTGCCAGGAGCACCTTTAAAAAACAACAACAACAAATTCCTTATGTGTTTGGCACACCTGGCGAATAAAGAGAATTCTGTATCTGAATATTTCCTTGGCAACTTGCTGAAAACTTTATTGTTACTGATGGTGTGATCGTGTGAAACGGTAAATCCTGACATCAATACTAAATCATTTATTGTCTTTTATTTTCTTGGCAGAACATTTTGTGAGAAAAAAATATATTTCTGTTCATGAGAACAATATCTGTGCTTGAACTCCATGTCCTTATCAATTCCTAAAACAGCAGTCAGCCCTGACGTTTCTCAGATTGTCTCCAACAGTTATGCAACCTTTCTGGTTCTCCGTGAGCATGTGAAATGCCAGGCATGTGTCAACCTCAGCAGTGGTGTGCAAATGCAGGTCCTCAAACTTTAACAATGGCTGCAGCTCTATAAGACCTCCCCAGACATCAGCTTGTGGATCTCACCTTCCGGTCTGACCCGGGCCTGACATTTTGATGAGCCATTCAGCCAGTGCTAATGAGCCATCAGCAATGTTTTGGCATCACCCTGCCACCCTACGCTTGGTGCTGTTTTTATCCAAGACATTCCAAGCAGTTCCACTGACCTTTCCAGTGCCTAGCCCCTGGAAAAACCATGATTAGCAGTTTTTCTTAAAGAAGAACAGTCAGGATAACTGAGATTACATAAGGCAAATGGCTCAAACAAACTCGAACTAACTTCAGATTTTCCAGATATTCTTAAACTGCTTGACAATAACAATGAACAAAATGTAAACAAAAGAAAATTACATTGAATTTGTTTATATTATGCAATATAAGCTACTTGATGTAATCATTAACTGATAGTTGATAGAGAACGGATTTTGAGGAAGGTCCTGATTTGTTACAATATCAGATACTTTCCATGCTCGGCCCGATACCATCTCCCACACTCTGCCTGAATGCCTTTGTCCAAATCCAACCCGAATCATTGGTAACTGACCGACACTGCCACAGTCACGCTGCAATCTTATGTGCACAGTGCACATGTAGCCTACACACTGTGTTTGTGTGTGTGTGTGTGTGTGTGTGTAATTGCCCACACCTCTCTAGAGTTCTATCTCTAGAACTTTTGCTTTTGTAGCAATCAGAGTTATTGAAAAAGCATCATACGCAAGGTGGATATAAAGGAACACGATGAAAACATTAAAGGGAATCTCTTGACTAAAAATAAATTCGATACATGGAGATGCTTAAACTAACATTTCTTCCAGGCTGCATTCTTCGTTGCATCGAGGGGGGTAAAAACAAAGTGAAAGGGTGTGAGTCATCACAGCATACCCTACCTAGTCTGGGTAAAAAAAACACACACATACACGCACTCTTAGGAGCATATGGTCTCCATCCACCTCTGGTATTACCTAACTCCAAGAGTGGGCGGCAGCCATCGCCATGTTTAATTCATCAACAATGAATTAAATCAAGTGAAAAACCGTCATTACACTTCTTTTTCTGCACTTTTCATCTCATTTATTTGCCTAATTTTGTCTGCTATACAGGTTATCAATCAAGAATGAATCATGTGTCTCATCAATTATCAACAAAAGAGAATCTGTAACACTGCAAGCAAACTTTTCAGAACTAGCAGTTGATTTATTTGAGCTATAATAGATTTTGCACAGCTTTACTTCGAGATGTAAATTTTACATTGGGCATCAACTGGTGAACAAAATTAGCTTAAAATGTTTAATTTCAGTGAAAGCCAATAATTGTGCTATTTATTTGTGATCAATTTTACCAAAATACTGTGAGGTTGGTTTGGAAGCACAGCCTGGGACCTCAACAACAACAACAACAAAAATACTGATTTTTCCTTCTGCTGGAATGTATATGCATATACATTTTTCTGTCCTCACTGTGCACAATTATATAATTAATAGCATTTCAATAAAGGCATTTTATTTTATTTTTTTTTAAACCTAAGACACATTTTGGATTGGTGACCTACCAGCTGAGAACTACGGCATTAGTAAGTTCATTTAATAATAATAGTAATCAAACACAGTTGCATAAAGTTGACATAAAAATGTAACTGAAATATTAAATGGTACAATTATGGAAAACTGCTTGCACAGGACTGTAAAGAGTGAGCAAATAGGTGTCTGTTCTTGTGCTCAAGCTATTCACAAGATATTGTATTGTTTTGCTTTAAAGACAGACCTTAGAGCTCAGTAATGTACATGATGCAAAAAAGTGAAAGTCATTACATTTGCCAAGTATGGTAACCCATACTCAGAATTGGTGCTCTGCATTTAACCCATCCAAGTGCACACACACACAGCAGTGAGAAGTGAACACACTGTGAACACTCACCCGGAGCAGTGGGCAGCTATATCCAGCACCCGGGGAGCAACTGGGGGTTCAGAGCCTTGCTCAAGGGCACTTCAACCATGGGTATTAAGAGTGGAAGAGAGCGCTGTCCATTCACTCTCTCCCACTTGATGCAAGTATCTAAAACAGGGCTCTCATGTGACTCATTCATTATACAGGCAGACCCTTCAGGTTTGTGGGGGGAAAAAAACAAATGTTTCCTGCCTACAGCCCACAGGAGGCGCCAGAGCACAGATGGGAGACCAGGAAACAAGTAGACAAGTGAGCCAGTTATTCATCAACAACAACAACAAAAAACTTATTAAATTCTGTCATTTTGTTTCAAACATAAATTAGTGTTATATTTTGTGTATTTTTTATTGCTATTTTTATTGAATAAATATATAAATATTTTACACAATATTTACCCAAATTTCACTAAAATTAATATTATCTAATGAAAATGCTTTCAGAATAGTTGGATCAGATATAAGGAAACCAATGCTTTCAATCCCAAAATGTGTTTAAAATGTGATTTCCTTTCTTCTCTCTCCCATTCGCTTTCAAGACTCTGAACTTTCTTGCTCAGCAGTCAAGCACCTTCATCGATTGGCATTGTGCTTTCAGTGGGGCCGTTTCACAGACAGTTACCCAGAGATGATGCCCATTCTGCAGGTATGTGGCAGTGCTCTGGTCCCTGGAGCTGTGGAGCTAGAGGAGGATTATTAGACCATAAATCAGCTGTATGACCCCCTGAGCAATGGGATTCACTTAAAGCTGAGGATCTTCTCTTTCTTCTTGTTGCCAGGGTTTCGGAAGTTCCAGTTCTGTTCACATGATTTTAAGGAATAAATTTAGTAAAAGCTAAACTGATTGCTTAAAGGGTTTCTTTGAACTGAAGCAATATTAAGGAAGTTTTGCTTAAGAGAGACTTGGAATGCACTTAAAGACATGCAATGGGTTTCATCATCAGCATCAAAGGTATGCTGCCAATTACCACAGACAATCATTTCAACTCCTCCCAGTTTGTAAAACAAACAACAATTTAATTTACAGTTATGGAGTAGCAGTGGAAGTTTACTGTGGGGCAAGACATTTCACTGGAATAAACATTACTATAGACATTATGGTACTAAATAAAAATTTAAACAAGGTAATCGCGACTTTTTATCTCACAATTTAGACTTTTTTTCTCAGCATTCATAATTCTGAACTCGCAATCTAAATGTGCTTTTTTTTTTATCAGTGGCAGAAACGGGCTTCCATAGAATAACACATTTGCATTATTTTGCCAAATAAACCCATCCAGAATGCATTAGTCCTTAATGATGAATTTGTTTATTACAAACACGCAGCTGATTACATGCATTGATTAATGTGATGTTTTTATCAGTTGTTTAGACCCTCATTCTGACGGCACCCATTCACTGCATCCATTGGTAATCAAGTGATATAATGCTACATTTCTCCAAACCTGTTCCAAACAGCAACAACTTTGTCTACAAATCTTTCATCTTGAACTTGAGGGTATGTACATTTTAAACGAATTCTCATTTTTGGGTGAACTATTCCTTTAAGTGCATTACTATAAACATGTTTTTGCATGCTTTTACAAACTGAGGTAACAAGCCAACAGCAGGCCTCAGATGCTGTCCGTAGAGTTCAACTTGTTTTGGAATAATTCATTTGATTTTAGATGGAATTCTGCAAACCACTAACCTGAATCAAACTGAAATGTATATTAATTTGGGAGTGAATAGAAAAGCTCAGGGTGATATTTTTCCCACTTTTTTGAGTTATCTCTACAGGTCTTTATTTATATGTTTCATTGAGACATCATCCCTACCAACAATCTGCCTGCTGGTTCTTCTGGAAATGTTTAAACTGTTCTGCATATGAACATATGACATATGAAAAAGTCATGGCAGTGATTTGGAACCATAAAGAACTCTTTAATGCTTCAATGGCTGCAAATAAAACACATTCTCAATACTTATGTTTTCTTCTAATTACATTCTAGTCAGTTACAGATGGAAAACAATACATTTGTCTTCTCAGTTTGGTTTGGTGAGATTTTTGTGCCAGGACATTTAGACTAAAATTTTTTCAGTCTGTCATGTTGGATCGTCATTTCCGTTTGTAGCGATAGGAATGCAGATCTTAAGTACTTCAACAGTAACAACAGATTTAGTCCATTTTGTGATTAAACTTTAAGTCTTATTAAATTGTTCTTCCACTCCACGTCCACTTTCAAGAGCAACTTTTATTACCTTTACAAAAGTAATGATTGATCATAAAAGGCCTTCATGGGCAGAATATGAATTAATGAAGATTTGCTGACATTGTTCCTTGACCTCATTTCCCCCACAATCCAGTATTTTAAGCATTTACATTTTACACAGTATCTGCTAATTAGAAAAATGCTAATGTTAAATATGGCCACAGTCACATTCATCTGATTTGGAGAACACAAACTCGCTTATAGTGCCACTCAGGGTTGCCAATATTTTACCCATTTCATATTGTAAGCAGTGACAAAACTCTGGTAGTTGATGTTTTGTAACGGAGGGGCACTGGTAGGATTTGAGCTCCTTTATGAAGACAGAATATGTTTTACATCATTTTATCATTTTACACATATCTGTCAAAAATACTAGTGTTTTTAAGGCCTTTATTTTAAAGCCAAATGTGAGTACATTTTAAACATCACATACAGGAAATATCTCCAACCTGAACAATTATGAACCGCAAACATCTAATACCAGTGGGCCATGACTGAGTCATTGCCTGAATCATATCAGCAGAGCAACCTGCAGGCTTCCTCCGCAAACACACTTTAAAACAAGTCCACTCAATAACATGAAAAACCCCGCAACGATTTCCGTAAACGTGAAGTGAGAGGATTCAAGACTGTTTAAAAAAAAAAAAAAGGTAAAGAAATAAGTCAAGAATAAATGAAACTTAATTGATTGAGTCCATACAGGAAGCAGCATGCATTAGGAACACCTTGCACTGATGTCCGGAGTAAAATCACACATAATGCAACAGTCTAGCAGATGGCCGGGAACAGAGGTCAAATGCCAGAAGAATGAAGTACGGAGGAAATACTGCTGTCTGAAAAAGCACTTAGCACTATTGCGTTAAGTCAGATCACAGAGCGAAGACAGATGAGGAAGGACCCCAGACAGGAGAAGACAGAAAAGTGAGAGAACTGGATAAAAAATGACCTTGGTTGGCGCAGTAATAAAATGAGGATCACACAGCCACAAGCTCGTAAAAAGATTTGCAATGTTGCTATTGATATCACTCGTGTGTGTGTGTGTGTGTGTGTGTGTGTGTATGCAGAGAATGGCCATGCTTCTCTTATTAGATTTGTTTGGGACACTCCAAGGTTTTTAAAAAATACAAAAGTGTTTGTTGATCCCACAGGCATGTTTGCACGAATACATTTCGCAGTACTGAACTGTGAGCAGATTTGAAATGCAGGAATATAATGGCAATATTGTGATCTTGGTTGCCAATAGAGGCCTTTTATTCATTTATGACCTTTCTCTTGCTATTACTAACTTGAGAAATAATGTTAAAAGAAAAGAAGCCAGTTTTTGGGGTTTTTTTTAATTTACATTCCTTACAAATAAAGTACAACAATATTTTATTTTATTATTTATTTTGGACAATTTACCATATTAATTAAAAAAAAATTTCATTACCATGTTATAGTAGTAAAACTAAGTTTTATAATTCAAATGTGCAACAATACAGCAAACAGCAGCAATTTTGATAACGAAATGCATTTAAGAAAAATAATTAACTAAAAAGTAAGTAGTGCAACGTGTGAATAAATATGAATTAAATGATACATTCTTAATTTAAATAATATTAATAAATATAGCTAAATAGCATTGTTTTATTTTAAGTTCTTTTAAGTAGCATGAATATGTTAATCATACACTGAAAAAAAACCACTCACAAATTACTAGTAAGTTTCACAAACAGTTCCAAAGAAATGGCAAGTAACACACTGAATTAAAGTGAAATTTTCAAGAAAAACAACTGAAATTGTGTTTTATTGTAATTCATAGTCAAATAGTTATTGATAACTTTGGGGGAAATATTATATATATACATACATATATATACATTTATTTATTTTTACAGTGTACTATATCACAGTGCACAATCACTTAAAAAACAATTATGGAAGAACAGATCACTAATATCCAGAGCCTGAAACTGAGCTCAAATCTCTCAACTGAGTGTCTACCCTTTTATTTAAACGTGGAAGGGGGCGGAGGGACATTTAAAGCAGGAGAAGGAGGGGTGGGGCATGGGAGTCCAGCAGTCGCCATGGCAACAACCTTGGTTATGTAACATCATATGTTGATGTGTAAACAAAGAAGTGAGTGCAGTGATGAGAGACTGGGCTTCCCCCTCCCTCAACCGCTTAAAACCATTACAGCACATCACATCATATCCACATTACGTAAAGCTGCGCTGCAGAGCCCGTAGGATAGTTAAACACTTGACTACAGATTGTGTTGTCAGGGCTGATTGACCATTTAAAAACAGAGATTTTAAAATAGGCTGCATATGAAAACTGACATGGTTTCAGTGCTGATGGCAGAATGATAAATGATGAACAGGTTCAGATATAATTGATCCTGATTTAAAGGGAAAAGGATTTTCAGAGAACCCACTTTTGCTTAAGGTTTCTCTGCAACTGTTTCTTGCTGTTTTTTGAATATATTTTTTGGCAGTTTGAGAAGGAAAGAATGCGAGAAAGCGAGGCAAAAAGAAAAATGTGAGAATGATTGACCGAAAGAAAATGTGAAGGAATAAAAAGAGTGACACTGGAAATAAGTTTAAAAGAATGGGTGAAACAGTGGGAAAAGTTTAGAAGGAAGGTTTCAAAGGGAACATTTAAAAGAAAGTGAAAAGATCAAAAGAAAAGATGCAAAAGAAAGTGAAAAAGAGTGAGAGGAACAAAAAAGGCAAAAGCAATAACAAAATAAAGGGATAGACAGACAGACAGACAGACAGACAGACAGACAGATAGAAAGATAGATAGATAGATAGATAGATAGATAGATAGATAGATAGATAGATAGATAGATAGACAGACAGACAGACAGATAGACAGATAGACAGATAGATAGATAGATAGATAGATAGATAGACAGACAGACAGACAGACAGACAGACAGACAGACAGACAGACAGACAGACAGACAGACAGACAGACAGACAGATAGATAGCCCTGGTCAAACCCTGGTCAAAGGTTCACCCAAAATTAAAAATGTGTAATTTACATACTTAGATTTTTTTTTTTTCAAATCTTTATGACTTGCTTTCTGATGCAGAAGCTATATTTACTTTCTGTCCTATGTCAAACACCAAATAAAGATATTTATAGATTGTTGACTTTCATTGGACAAAAAAAATAAATAAATACAATAGACATCACTGGAAAATATTTGGTTACCAGCATTCTTAAAAATATCTCCTTTCAAGTTCCACAGAAGAAAGACAGTCATACAGGATTGGAATGACGTGAGGGTGAGTGAATGGTGGTAATATTTTTGTTTTGTGTACTATCCCTTGGAACAAGATATCCCAGGATTAAAAATGACCTGCTTTGAGAAATTCGAATGTGAAGAGACCATTAAGAGGTTCAGAATTTTCCAGAAGTCAGGCATCCACAAAGAAGAAGATAACTAAATCTTAGGGGAATAAAGAGATATTTTAAATTATTTTATGTCTATTCTGCTCTTATTTTTTGTTTAATTTAGTTGCTAATTCAACACAGTTCTGATAAATAATTCGCTGAAAGATCATTAGATGACACTGGGTGGTGTAAGTGTTATTTTATGTGATTTTGAAAAGTTTAAAAACAAAGATGACATTTTAGGGCATTTTTCTTGTATTTTGGAGATTATTATTATTAGTAGTAAAGCATCATTATTTCTATTATTAATTATTTTAATTCTTCAGCAAGTTTTCTTCTATTTAAGTTACAAAAGGCATGCCTTGGTTACAAAAAGACAGTACAATGGAGTCTTGCATGCATAAATGTTTCAGTGAATTTTAAATTATCTATGTAAAAACACCTTGTAGTAAATAGATGTTTCAACATGAACTATACAAAGGATGCTAACAGCTAATTTGTTTATCTTGAAATAGTCTATAATTAGAGATAGTGAATGTAAAGAAGGTCCAAAAGCTGACATGCTATGATATGTTCAGTGAGTATTTGAAGGCTTCAGCGGCGTGTAAGTTCACACTGATTTCTATCTGTGCTGGATGAAGAGCTAGCTAGAGTATGCAAATAGCTTATTATTTTTGATGTGGCATGGTTGAAACATGATTGCTCCCAAAGGACGTCAGTACAGACTCCAGAATGCACTTAGGATCAGACTGCATGTCACGAAACAGCAGCGCACACGTCCCTCGCATGGCTCAAGGGATGATGCAACACGCCTCATTCATTGAATATTGACAAACTCTAGCTAGAATTACATGCAATTACAGATATCTATATGTTGATTTGACAGGAGGTTGTGTATTACAGTGATTTTATCATCATTATTGTGACACGCAGCACTTTAGGGGGTTTTTATGAAATGGCAACAGCAACAATGTTAAAAACAACCATTTTATAATAGATTTTATTCAGTAGATTTTCTGAGAAACAACAAGAACAAAGTAAAACAGTGATTTAAAGGAGAAAGTCCAGCCAAAATAATAATAATAAAAATGCTATCATAATTGAGTCTCTTCTGAAACCTGTATGACTTTCTTTCTTTTGTGCAATGTAAACGAATATATTTTGAAGAAAATTGGTAACCAAATGGTTTTGGGTCCCATCAACGGCTATAGTATGGATTAAAACCATTTGATTAACAAGATTCTTCAAAATAACTTATTTTGTCTTCCAGGAAAGGAAGTCATACTTGAGGATGAGTAAATTATGACAGAATTTTCTATTTTAGATTATCCCTTTCATAGCTAGTTCGGTATTGGTTAATAACTTTGCATGGCCTATAGGTGACATTAACTGAAAACTAAAGTTCAAGTATTCAGAGGCCGAGCAGGTTATTGCACTGCCTTTTTTTTCTGGAATAATGTGCACTGGTGAATCATTTACAATAAAACCAGGAGCATGAATTAAACATAAGACTAAAACAACAAATTCCAGCCAGCACAGCTCAAGTAATTTAACAAAAGTTTGTAACCATGTTAAACATTTTCAAGCAAACTTTACGCAGAGGCATAAAATGCAAGATGCCATTTTGTAATCGGTGGTGGTTGAAAGCGAGTGAGTCACCGTGTCAGAATATGGAGAGTGTGCAGGCGGCTGGCTGTCACAGAGGCATCTCTGAATGGAACATCAGCACCCCCTCAAACTCAGACGGGTGTTCTGCACAAGGACCTCAAGAGTACATGTGATATGACGTGCTCCTGCTCTGCTGCAACAGCTCTTAGGGGGTTTGTTCTATGCACCAGCTGAAATTAAACATGCAGTTGGGTCCAAAAGTCATTTTTATGATTGAATGTATTTTTTAATACAAATAATATTACTGCCATGACAATTTAATTGAAATATTGAATTTACCAAATAAAAAGAATATATATGGTTTTCTAATTGTTTGAGCATTTGACAGCAGCGCTGGAGCTGACATGAATAAACCTCCTAAAACTTTTTTCTGTTTTTCAGTAGAAATATCTAAACGTTTCTGAGCCAAGATAATATGAGAATCAAAATGACTTAGATATTAAGTCTTACTGTTCTGAAAAATATATCAGAATTAAGTGATTGTGCATAAAAACAAGTCAACATTTTTGCCAAATATTTGCCAATTCCAGAAATTTGTCTTTTAATTATTTTCTCTTTCTTGTTTTAAGCTTAAACTCGCTTAATTTGAATAATTTTCTCTGAAAACAAGACTTAGTATCATACTAATATCATATGGGTATGTTGCTTAAGGCTTGATTTAAGAATGTTTATTTAGATGTTTGTACTGGAGAACAAGAAAAATATTGAAAAAGAAACATTAAAAATATTAAACACACACACACACACACACACACACACACACACACACACATATATATATATATATATATATATATATATATATATATATATATATATATGTGTGTGTGTGTGTGTGTGTGTGTGTGTGTGTGTGTGTGTGTGTGTGTGTTTAATATTTTTAATGTTTCTTTTTCAATATTTTTCTTGTTCTCCAGTATATATATATAATAATGAGGTTCATTATATATATATATATATATATATATATATATATATATATATATATATATATATATATATATATATATATATATATATATATAATGAGGTTCCGTTTGTTCAT
The DNA here is from genome assembly GCF_003368295.1 of Carassius auratus. Classification (NCBI taxonomy): domain Eukaryota; kingdom Metazoa; phylum Chordata; class Actinopteri; order Cypriniformes; family Cyprinidae; genus Carassius; species Carassius auratus. The sequence goes on from NW_020528519.1 coordinate 79,548, forward strand.
ATTAGTTAACTATATTGGCAATCATGAACTAACAATTAAAATATTTTTAACAACTTAAACAGTATTCAGTTAACCCGAGTTTACATGAACTAACAATGAACTGACATTAGTAAAGATGAATAAGTACTGTACATTAAAAATGTTATGCTCATTGTTAGTTAATGTTAGTTATTTCATTAACAGACATAAAGTGTTACAACAAAACTGGATGATCAAGATCTTCAGTATGATTTGAGCTTTACCCCCAAAAAACTCTTGTGCTTAAATGGAAGCTGGAAAATCTGGAGCCACTTGATGAGTGCTATAACTCTGATCAGGGACCTAGATGCATTTACATTTTGAAAATCCTAAAAATTTCTGTTTATCCCCAGGTTTAGATAAAGATAAATAAATAAAAAAGTCCTGATGTGATGTTGTTCGCCCCCTATTCTTCGTCACCAGCACACATATCTATGCATCCCTGTGGGCTTGTTGCTGGAGGAAGGATAGAAAGGATAGTCACCTCTTCCACCTTCATTAAAAAGCTATTTATATTCTCAGGGCTGAAATACTCTGACCTTTCTCATTAAGCAATCTGTCATTTGTGAACATAAACACCCGTAGAAATATTGCGAGACGCTTTGGATGTGGGCAGGGGCGGATCTAGAAAAATATTGATGGGGTGGCGAGAAGGGGGCAGGAATTTTTGAGGGGTGGCAACATATGGCAGACGTATATCTACTGAATTTAGTCACAGTTATCACAGTTTGATGATAAATAGTACATTTACCCACTACAAAAGGACACAGGCTGCCATTTACAAACTTAATCTCATGCAATCAGTGTCTTGCATTTGAAACAATTCATATAAGGAATAAGTGACCATACCCCATAAGCACCACCACACTCACTAATGCATACAGTATGCATCAACATGTAATTAAGAGCATTATAAAAGGTTCAGTGAAAGTGACGTGACATTCAGCCAAGTATACTTCACCCATACTCAGAATTTGTGCTCTGCATCTAACCCATCCGAAGTGTGTGTGCGCACACACACACACGTTTGTTTTTGTGAAAAGTAGGGACATCCCATAGGTGTAATGGTTTTTATACTGTAGAAACTGTATATTCTATCGCCATTTACCAACCCTACCCCTAAACCTAACCCTCACAGGAAACTTTGTGCATTTTTACCTTCTCAAAAAACCTCATTCTGTATGATTTATAAGCGTTTTGAAAAATGGGGACATGGGTTATATCCTCATAAGTCACCCGCTCCTTGTTATACCTGTGTCACACCCATGTCATTATACAGAGTTGTGTCCTGATATGTCACAAAAACATGCCCACTGAAGCACGCCTGGTGTTTTCAGCTCTTCACTATATTGACACATGATGTATGCTACACATGTGCACGTCAGCGTGCTTCATTTGATAAAACTATCGTCATTCATTCGTATCATATCACAGAGAGAAACGGCAATGTCTTTACGACAACCTGTCAAAATAAAATTTCGGTATAACTCGAAGAAATTCAAACAGAAATAGTACTATTGTGCAGTAGAGTATGCTATACTTCAAGTATTAGCATACTTGATATGCTATACTTCCTATTAGCTAATAATAATAGTTAATTAAAAACACAGAAACTCTGTCTACAACCCACCAAAATAAAAGTTTGGTCTAACTCAAAGAGTCTCCCCAGCTGAAAATGTCATTGGCTATTAAAGTCTAGTGTTTCTTATAATAAATGGACATATTGATAACACAGGGGAAATCGTGGTCTAATGGTTAGAGAGTTGGGTTGGACTCCCAATCGAAAGGTTGTGAGTTCGAGTCCCAGGCCGGCAGGAATTGTGGGTGGGGGGAGTGCATGTACAGTTCTCTCTCCACCTTCAATACCACGACTTAGGTGCCCTTGAGCAAGGCATCGAACCCCCAACTGCTCCCCGGGCGCTGCATCATAAATGACTGCCCACTGCTCTGTGTGTGTGTGTGTGGTAGAGCACCCATTCCCAGAGACGTGTATAACAACACCTTCAGGGCCGCTGCTGGCCAAATGGGTGCCCATAAGCAGGATTGTATTGTTGTGCCCCCTTTCCTCAAATATGATGATGGAAAAAAAAAAAACTACTATAGGGGTGAAAAAAGAACTTTAATCAAATAAAAAACTAAAAGAATAAATTGTATTATTTACAAATCACAATTGTAGCTCTAGACATTTACCTGTGGCTATAACTTTATTATGACTCAGACCAGGATCTTGTCTTCAGGACAACAATATCTATACTTCATTTTGAGCATAAATATAAAGCCTACTGATGGACACCGTCAACAGTATTGACGGCGAAATAGACTATGTTTGACAGATCCAATATTTGAAAATCGAAAATTATTAATTTATTTTTTAAATTACATTTATATTTATGTCAGAGTTCGGAGCGGGTTCGCGAATCATTGGGAGTTCGTAGCGGGATCGTGAATCATTTGAGTCAGTTCGGGAGTTCGGAGCGGGATCGCGAATCATTGGGAGTGTGTAGCGGGATCGTGAATCATTTGAGTCAGTTCGGGAGTTCAAAGTTGGTTCGCGAATCATTTGAGTCAGTTTGGGGATCGCAAATCATTTGAATCATTTCGGGAGTTCGGAGCGGGTTCGCGAATCATTTAAGTCAGTTCGGGAGTTCAAAGCGGGTTAATTCGCGAATTATTTGAGTCAGTTTGGGGATCGCAAATCATTTGAATCTGTTCGGTAGTTCAAAGCGGGTTCGCGAATCATTTGAATCAGTTCGGGAGTTCGTAGCGGGATCGCGAATCATTTGAGTCAGTTATGGGGATCGCGAATCATTTGAGTCAGTTTGAGAGTTCGTAGCGGGATCGCGAATCATTTGAGTCAGTTCGGGAGTTCAAAGCGGGTTCGCGAATCATTTGAGTCACTTTGGGGATCGCGAATCATTTGAGTCAGTTTGGGAATCGCAAATCATTTTAATCAGTTCGGGAGTTTGGAGCGGGATCACGAATCACGAAAGATTCGCGCTCGTAAATTTTCAAATTGGCCATAACCTTTAATTCGTTGCTGCCAACTGGGGTGGCAGCAGGGGTGGCAAGGCTTTCTTTCAGGGTGGCATTTGACACCCTATGCCAACCCGGTTGATCCGCCCCTGGATGTGGGTTATAAATAGCCGAGCAGCATTATTTGTGCAATCTTGTGATGTCTCAGGGTGGCTGTATGGTGTTTTGGCAGATTTGTGGTATCCTGTGGTTGTGTACACACTCTTGAGGTCAGCATTCAGTGAATTCGCGTCCTGCAATATGAGGCAATTGTTTACATATTCAAAGAAAATAATGACATCACTTACTGCGAGAACTTACAGCAAAACACCAATCAATAAATCAACTTTAGTTTTTAAGCACCATTACTGTGATAAAGGCTGGTTCTAATTAGAGTCTGATTAGTATTTGAATGTGTTGTGTTTTGGAAAGATATTGATTAGTTGGTTTGCCATGGGCTGTGATTGTCACTTGCTCTGAACAGTGGTCTTCGATGACAACCAGATGGCTATGTCAGACTGAACTACATAGATGACTATGCATCTGAAATACTTTTTCTTTTTCTTTGAAATAGGATTCTTACGTTTAGATATCATCACTGGCCATAATGTATTTTCTGTAAAGCTGCTCTGAAACGATCTGTATTGTGAAAAGAGCTATATATAACGTTGACATGTGCTGGATGATGAAGAATAGAAGGCGAACAGCATACTGTATATATGTGTTCTCCTCCTCTCTGCCTCTTTCTGTTTTTTGTTTAAATGCCCAAACAAGCACAAACATACAGTGGAGTCATTGCATACTGAAAATCTGTGAATCAAGACCTGGGAATAAACAGGACGTTTAAAGGGTTAGTTCACCCAAAAATGAAAATTAGCTCACAAATTTATCACCTTGAAGTCATCCTAGGTGTATATGACTTTCTTCCTTCATACGAAATAAAAAACTGTCTTTGATCTCTCAAGCTGTTTGATGCCACTCAGCAGATGTTGCACTGAATCGGGCCATGAGAAGTTTAATAAAAAGTGCATCCATTAAAAAAAGTGTCTCAGACTGCTGCGGTGGATGAAGAAGGGCCTTCTGTAGTTAATCGATGCATTTTTGTTAGAAAAATATCCATATTCAAAACGTAATAATCACTTTAATCTATCTTGCACTCACTGTTGTAAAACAGAAGCAGTTCCGGGGGAATGACATATGACAGTGGTTCCCAACCTTTTTCAACTCGCGGCCCACACAACCACACACATATGTTTGCGCGGCCCACTTCAAAAAAATTAACTTACCCTGCTATTGTTGGGTTAATAACTTAGTACTCAGAAGCTAGATTGTTAACTGTATTTATTGAATGAACTAGGGCTGTGCGATACGAAAAAAAAAAAGAAAAAAAAATCCTATCATGATTTCTTTGATCAATTTTGCGATTGTGACACACACCGATATGCTTTTACATTCATAAATGCATTCAGGATTAATTTGAAACATATTTCCAAAAGAAAACCAATTAGAGCTTTATCAAAAAGTTGCAACGTCTCTAAGAACAGACATAAGTCAAAATTATCACTGTAGTAAAGATGCAACAAAATGTATAGACTTATGAAAAAAAATGAAAAAAATAATCCAGAGTACAGGGACTTTTTTTTTTTCTTTTTTGCCATGCATTGTTCATAGAGCTCATTAATTGTAGTGGTGCCTCAGGTGTTTGCAGTTTGTATTCAGTATGTTTATGCGGTCAGCAGCGAGAGCGCACAAATATAACGCAAAAACACATTAAAATAATGCACGAGTGCGAATCTCTCTGTTCACACGCAGATTTCCTTTGCTCTGTCACAAAACCAGACGTGCTTGCTCAGATACACGCTGTTCAGCGCGGAGAGAGTGTGAGAAATGTTTTTTTTTTGTTTTTTTTTTGAAACCAACATAAATATAAAATTACATTTGTAGTTCCTTTTATCATCTTGCATATCCTGATTTGCCATTGGCTTTATATTGCTAGTGCTGGGTAGATTACTTACAAACTGTATTCTGTTATTGTTTACATGATATATATTGTGATTAGTAACATAATCTAGGTTACTAATTTTGTATTCTGACTACTTTTTAGATTACTTGTATTACTTGCAGTACTTACAGTATGCAATATATTTGCAGTACTGAGTTGTGATTTATTTACTTTTATTAAGTGTATTACACAAAACATTGTGCAAATGCAAAATCAAAGTCAATGAGAGACTCATTCCCCCTCAGCATCCCGATGGTGGAGAGCCACGGGAAATGGTAGAAAGGCTGACACTGTGGATAGCTTCAAAGTTTGCATTGTCTTCTACAAGTCTTTGCTCTATTTCACGCAGTCGGATGACATTGATTTGACGGACCACATGAACAATGAGAGCCTTTTGCTGTTGGGAGAATGAAGGAGTCCTTCCACCCTCATTTGTAGTCTTGCAATTCTACAAAAGGGAAAATGCTCTTACAAATGTATACATACAGAAACAATAGTAATGGACATCACATTCATATGTAAATTGAATTCTAATTTTTTTTTTTTCTATTGACAAACTGATGTACTACAGTATACTGTATCAAATGTCAAATTAGAAAAACAATAAATTTACCTGTTCTCTTCTCTGAATGTCCTGATTATGGTGGCCACAGTTGTCCTTGTACTCTTCTTCCTCGTCCACCACCTCTTACACGAACTCTTCCTCCTCTTCCTCTCACATTGTTTCCATTCATCGTGGTATCAACACTCAACGTACCTGGTCCACCTGTACTGGCTTATTCTAGACAACTGATTTGGTCAAATCATTAGAAACAAGTGTGAACAATTTTGAGTTGTTGTGTGTAAACGATGACAGTTGTGTTGTAGTTGTGTTTAACTTTTGCCACATGTATTTACCATTTTGCAACACAGTGCAAAATGTGTTTTAGTGAGTAAGAATGTGTTTAAAGTTTTGCAAAAAGAGTGGATGAGATTTGCAAACAGTGTCTTAACTACCTGAACTTGTTTAAGGTTTTGCCTAAAAGTGACTGATTCGACAAATGGGTTTAGGCCACTGAGCACTGGGTTCAGAGAATGGGGTTTAGTGTTTTAGCAGTTGTGAAATACTGTAATATAAAAAAGTACAAAGAAAATATTTCATTTTTTGATATCAACATCACGAAATAAATGAAACATTACACAGGGATTTTCCAAAACGCGTTTTATTCTCTTACACTGTTGTTTTCCCCCTAAGCTCCTCCTTCCTCTGTACCCACGTATAATGCAACAAAACGCTACGAACTATTATAGGAATCATAGAAAACCTAAAGGTGGATACCTCTTCTTTTATTGATTTTAAATGCACAAAAAACCAATAACTTAACACTGGTTGTAACATGTGCATTTTTTTTCTTAGAAACATCAGTGCTAAAACGAGTAGGCTTTCAGTTTTATATGGCTGTCAAACATTACAGTTGAAGCGTTTTCCGATATGATTTTGCATATAATTACGCCGCAATCACACTCTGTGCTGCATTCTCCATTGTTTGCCTGGATCTGTGTGGGAAAGCCCAGCGCTGGTTGAGGGGCACAACGTGACCTAACAAACAAGGAACCTCCGGGAACACCGTCAGTCCTGAACTATGCGCACATGGGGCCTATCTGAGGGCTTCCGCGAAAAGCGACACTTTACAAACGACTCTTAAAATGCGCTTTTGCAAGTGTCGCTCGGTAAAAGCACATTCATTTCGCATCAGTACCGTGTTTATGAAGTAAGTTAACAATATTAGTCTCTCGGATGCTGCTTTACACGTTTTATTCATGTGCTCCATCGGCCGTCAGGACACTCCCTGAGCGCGTTTGCTTCGCTTGGGAGGCGGAGACGGGACCCCCGTTGACGTCAGTGGGCCTGTCGGTTTCCTGCAATAGAAAGTGAGAGAAGATAGAGCGAGAGAGAGGAAAAAACAGACCTCTGACCGTTGAAACCCTTGACAACAGTTCGGGCTTCACCTGTAAGTACCGAAATTCACGCTACTTAATAAGCGTACGGACGCATGGTCCAGTGCGTAAACGTATCTCCAGGAGCTGGCTGTTGTTTTGGAACACAATGTTTCCAAAAATATTTTATGGGTTGTTTACACTTGTGAGCATGTTTGTGTGAGTTTTACGCGGATCTTGCTTGGTGTCGGTCGGTCTGTACCGAGCCGTGCCGTGTTTTGTATCTCGCCGAGAGCGCACGTCTCCAGAATCCTAATACGCGGGGTGTAAATGTTTATCAAGCCCGCAACGCTGCTGGAGAGAGTCTCCGGAGCAGCGACCGCAACAGCAGGTAAGCTACAAAACACCTTCCCTTGGCCATGGGATGCAAATGAACACGTTTCGGAAGCGCTTTGCACGTCTTCGGCTGGTTTAAGGAGCATTTTGTTGTCGAATTAGGGAAGTGTTCTTGTTCATGTCCTGTTGCAGAGGGGTTTTCCCCGGCTCCGCCCTCTTCATGTGTTTCTTAAAGGCATTAATGCGCCATTCATCCTTTGCGCACCTGGATTTAGCACCGAAATGTGGCTTGTTAACGCAGTGGCATTTATTAAAAGGCGGTGGATTTGTGTTAGGCTTGGACACATGGTGACTCATCGCATGCGGGTCTTATAGGCTGTAAGCATAACAGTTTGTCACTGGCTGGGTCTGCCAACAGGAGCAACCCCTGTTTAGTGCCGTCTTTTATTGCCATTGCATTCATGCCAAGTAGGCTCCGTTAAACGGTTTTCAGGGTGTTTGCTAATAGCCTGATTGACAGATTATTTTAACATTTTGCATTTATGCATTTGGCAGATGCATGGCGAGATATGTATTTTATTAGTGCGTTCCTAGGAAATCAAACCCCTCCTGACCTTGGTGTTGCTAGACCAGTTGTATCAATTCTGAAATAACACAGTATTGAAATTCTGCAGTAATATTGTAACATTACAATTCTGAATAATATATACAAATTCTGCAGTGACATTGCTACATTCCATGTCTTAAACAATGCAGTAATCTCTGCAGTAACATTCCAATTCTGAAGTAACACAATATTCAAATTCTGCAGTAACATTCCATGTCTTAAATGATGCAGGAATCAAATTCCGCAGCAACACTGCAACATTCCAATTCTGAAATGACATATTCAAATTCTGCAGTAAATTATAACATTTCAATTCTGCAGTATCATTGTAACAATTCCATTTTTAAACACAGTGCTCAAATTATATAGTAATACTGCAATATTGCAATTCTGAAATAACATTTTCAAATTCTGCTCTAACATTGTAACATTCCAATTCTGAAATAACACAATATTCTTCAATATAGTCATGCAGGGGTTTCCTAGGCCGGCAATTTCTCAATCCTGGTCTTGCTAACCAAACGCACCTAATTATAAAAGGCTCCATGTTCTGATATGGATGTGTCAGATAATCCAAAATGTGCTGTGGCGGGGACTTCCTGGACCAGGAGTGCGAAACACTATTCTAGAAGCGTGTGTGAAACCTGGTGCATGCTCTGTGTGTGTGAGTCTGTGTATGCTAGAATCCTCAGGGAGGTGATGTCATTGCCGTAGAGCTGCACATGGAGGGAAATCATACACACTCGTAGTAAGCGTTATGTAATGTGGTGAGACGGAACATTCGCGTGGATTCTGGCACATGCCGTGATGGGATTCATGCGGCAATGCATGGATGAGGAATGTCAGATGTTTGCTTCATGCTGCAATGGAGCTTAGGAACAAATAGAAACCTCCTAAACATTGAAACAAAGAGCATCTTGTGCAGAACATGGGGTTAATTTGCATCTATTCCTGCACAGCTGAGAAATGCATTTTGCCTTTTTGAGAGCTGCAGTTTTAAAATATTTTGAAGCCTGGTGATATTCATCATAAACATTGTCAACATTATTGCGAGAGGATATGTACCAACCAGGCTGATTAATTCTGCACTTATACTGTCTATAAATGTATATATTCTTTTCAATCTTTTTAAAGTTTTAACATTTAGGGGGATCCGTTTTCTATTGAGATTTATACAATTAATTTTGTAGATACTATATATCATTGTAGCTACTATTTAGCAAATAAATGCATTTTTTATAGTTATTTAAAATATCGTGTGGGACCTTTTTTATTGTGCTGTATGGCTAAATGTGTGGCTGTATATGTATCATATTTAAAATATGTCTAATGAAATTATTCTGAAATGTTGCTTGTGATGGAGACCTGAATAGATCTTTTAAAATTCCCCTTAGGGCAGAGATGACAGTGTAATTTGTCTATGTTTGATGTCAGATAAACACAGGTGTGTGTAGAAGTGCAGTTAGTCAATTCATCGACGGCAACTGACCATTAAGATCAGGAATCTGATTACTGTTCACACTTCTGTATCTGTGTCAGTCCACCTAAGACATCAGTTCTTACTGACAACACTAGTGATTTTTGTCACAGTAGCTGGAGCTAGAGAAAGAGGAAGCCACGCTTGTGTTGTTTCCAGCAGCAAGAGTATGTTTGTGGCCTATTTTGCTTGTGCTTCAGTTTATTTGTTTCTCATCTGTCCCAGATGTGCAGAGGGTGTCTTTCCTGTGTGGAATAGGAGATTGTCTTTCCTCCCTGTGATTGGCCGCATTCCATCCAGCATCTTTCCGTACGATGTGTCACTGAGCCAGCGGAAAAACCCTGAAAATGCCACGTACAAAGCAAAACAACCCTAAAAACCTGAAAGGTAAGCGTTATCTTCCGTTGGACCAGAATTCTGTTTGCTTTAGGGTGTTTATGCTTTATCCTTTCACAGATGTCAGGAGGTCTCGGTGTGGTTCAAATATCTGTGAAGTTTCTGAAAATGTTTGTAGAAAGGAAATATTTGGCTGGTTAATAGAAAAGTGTAGGTTTTCCAGTCAAACTAGTACATTTGTTTATGTGGCTTGGGCTATTTTTGTTCTGTGTGAAATTACTCATGTTTATTTACCACAAATTAGTTAGTCATTAAGAGATTTGTGGGAGTGGAAACTTTACAGTTCAGTTCGATGTGTCTTTTAAAAAGTGTTTCTAATCATCCTATTTTGATGACTTTTTGTCAAGTCAGTTGACTAGCACAGTTTTCTCTGTCTGTTTTGATGTATTTCCTGTTGAAACAGGAAGTAGTTTCTGGCAGGTGGTGTTTGAGGGAGGGAAGTTATTTTTGTGGATCAATGTTTATTGATATTTTTATTGAGATATATCTGCTTACTGTGACTTATAGTCCATGTTTAAGAGTACACTAGCATGTAGACGGCATCTGTTTAATTACGGCTAGCAATATTTTATGTTAGAATTTTGAATAGATTTAAGCTAGTATCTCTGTATTTTAATGCACTCATTATTTTTTATTGAATTAAAAATATACTGGCTGTAGCAGAGTGTGTAGCAACCCAGTTTTTGGA